>NC_134487.1:309121861-309236861 GCF_040206685.1 Ascaphus truei | reverse complement strand
CCCAGCCCCCCATCGCTACCCTTGCCGCCACTCACGACACGGCCATCTTGGATTTTCGCGCCGGTGTTACAGAGCGCGCATCTATCCCTGGCACTTGTAACACGCGCGCCATGGCTGCCTCCGCCCCCCACTCGGTGCTGGAGTCCTTACCACGCCCCCTGCACTCTCAGCTGAGCCCTGTTATTCTCAGCCTCTCAGGAGCTGCTCCTTGACACGCCCCCGTCCGGATTGGTGGATACCGCTTTAAATACCCTGCTATGTCACTTCCTCCTTGCTCTGCATAGCTCATTGCTTCCTGTATAGCCTGGAAACTGTGTCGTGCTCCCTTGTGTCTTTACTCCTGCAGATTTGTACCGGCTCGTCTGACTACCTTCTATGGCTTCCGACTTCGGCTTACCCATCACGATTCTTACCTCTCTGACCCTCGGACACGGAAACGGATTTAACTTCGGAACTCTCTATACTCCTGAATTCGGCAAGTACAACGACTATTCTATATCTTAACCCAGGCCTGGCCACGCTACAACCACATCCCGGACCCGCTCCCCCTGCTGTCGGTGTGTATACTCAACATCCCACCTCAGTACAGGGGACTGGCCTGGTCTGCGGGCTGCACAGCGTGACAATATGTCACTGGGGTTTTTTGTTTCAATTCCTCTGGATCAATATACTGTAAGTACAAATATAAGATAAGTGCAGTATCTGTCATCTAAATTTAGCATAGGTTGAACTTGACGAACGTATATGTCTTTTTTCAACCTCATCTACTATGTAACTAAGTATATCCAAAATGTGATGAGTGGTGCACAGCAGCAAAGAACAGGTCATGTGGCAATAAGACATGGTTTATTAAAGCTGCATTAAAAAAACGGTGGAGTACAACACCCTACGGAGAAGGAAGAGGGGTGATACCCTCACCAGATATCTCCAGGGATTATTGTGTTTATATATGCGGAACCCTTTTTGGAAATATACCGTAGTTATCATATTCCCCCTATGTGGTTACCTCTGGAAGTTTGAACTTATAATTACAAGGGATCAAGCATTTGAGCTCCTACATGAACTAATAAGCACTATGTACAGTAACTAAGTAGCCTGGGTTAGATAATAAGTGTAGAATGTGTTCCTTCATACAGGTGTAAAGCCCACTTATCTTTTTTAAAGAATTAAAACCAGTGGGTCCTCTGGACCATGCTGTTTTTAGCTCAGTATACCCTTCAGTTCCTAACGTACCTATGGTTTTAGTTGACGGTGTAAAAACTTCTGTTCAGGAAATCAAAATGGCCACCAAGTTCTGCAGGCCAATAGGAAGCCACGACATTAGACCGTCAAGTAAACCTGTTAGGTATTTAGGGAACCGGGTGGTCCCTGGAGTTAAGAATAGCGTGGTTCAGCTCTGGGGGATGCCCCTGGAGGATGTAAAAAAAAATTGTTCAACAGGACCTGAAATAGCCAGAGGCAGGCTAATTGTGATCACTTGCTGGCTATGCTGAGGGTACCGGCCAGTGGCGCTCCCTGGGATTGGTGTTCATACTAGACTCTCCTGCCTTACAGCATGTGCCTCTTCAATGCTTATGAAGGCAAACTGATGTTTCATTATTGTTTATTTTTAAATGTGCTTCAGTAAGTAAATCAATTAATTGAAAGCTGTAAATTATTTTAAAAATGCAAATAATATTTTTGGTAGAAAACAAAAAACTGGTTGGAGTCAAAACGGTATATTGGTCTGACATAAGTGGTAGGTCATCTGAAAAAAATTATTTCACACCCATCCAAAATAGATGGGATTGCGGCTTTAATGTATGTGTGACTGGAAGCTATGCATGTATATATGTATGCATGTATGTGTGACTGGAAGCTATGCATGTATATATGTATGTATGTGTGACTGGAAGCTATGCATGTATATATGTATGTATGTGTGACTGGAAGCTATGCATGTATATATGTATGTATGTGTGACTGGAAGCTATGCATGTATATATGTATGCATGTGTGACTGGAAGCTATGCATGTATATATGTATGCATGTGTGACTGGAAGCTATGCATGTATATATGTATGCATGTGTGACTGGAAGCTATGCATGTATATATGTATGCATGTATGTGTGACTGGAAGCTACAGTATGCATGTATATATGTATGCATGTATGTGTGACTGGAAGCTATGCATGTATATATGTCTATAGGCATGTATGTGTGACTGGAAGCTATGCATGTATATATGTCTATAGGCATGTATGTGTGACTGGAAGCTATGCATGTATATATGTATGCATGTATGTGTGACTGGAAGCTATGCATGTATATATGTATGTGTGACTGGGAGCTATGCATGTATGTATGTCTATAGGCATGTATGTATGTGTGACTGAAAGCTATGCATGTATATATGTATGCATGTGTGACTGGAAGCTATGCATGTATATATGTATGCATGTGTGACTGGAAGCTATGCATGTATATATGTATGCATGCATGTATGTATGTATGTGTGACTGGAAGCTATGCATGTATGTATGTCTATAGGCATGTATGTATGTGTGACTGGAAGCTATGCATGTATATATGTATGCATGTGTGACTGGAAGCTATTCATGTATGTATGTATATAGGCATGTATGTATGTGTGACTGGAAGCTATGCATGTATATATGTATGCATGTATGTGTGACTGGAAGCTATGCATGTTTATATGTCTATAGGCATGTATGTATGTGTGACTGGAAGCTATTCATGTATGTATGTATATAGGCATGTATGTATGTGTGACTGGAAGCTATGCAGGAACATATTAGATTATTGAAGTTTGATGCTTCTTTTCTCTACTTTATTTTTCTTCTTTTTTTCTCATTTGTTTATGATATCTGCTAAGTAAACTTTTGAAGGAATATTACATTCTTCACTTTTTTATTTCAATTGTGAATTGGAAAATATAAAAGAAAATACCTTAATAAAAATATTGTATCAATTATGTAATCCCAGTCATGTTTTTTTCTCTCCCTTCATTTTGTTAGAATAGATAACCCAGAGTTCCAGGGTTGCCTTCTTTAAAATAAAATGTACTCAAGCAGCTTAGTTCATTATAACAAAATATCATGGTCCCCCATGAACGGCTTACTGTTCTGGCCACCTTGGGATGCATCCGGCTATTGAGCATAACTATGTATTTCAGGCCTTGGAAGTAGTCCAGTTTGCTGTGGCCATGTTGTACTATGCACTCGGTCAGTGATGTTGAGGAGCTGTCAGTCGAGCAGTAAGCTTTGTTTGTGATACAGAAAGTCACCCTAGGGCTCACAAAATTCCACAGCCAGGGAGACGATTACACTTTGAATCGGAAGGTCGCAACCAACAACCTTTATAATCTCTTTCAACCTTACTGTTTGATTTCATAACATGACATCAATTAGAAAAATAATTTCTTCTTTTAGATTAAACGTCAGCAATTTTTATACAATTATACAATCGTCAAACCCCTAATATTTGTTACTGTAAAAGAACTTAGAGGAACTTATAGCAAAAAAGGGAGTGAAGAAACAAATGAAATGAATGCAAGCAGTAAGACAATCTATGGAGGATAACTGGGAATGGATGATAAGACTGTGTGGTGATGACTAGATGGTATAAACATGTTATGATGCACAAGCCAACTAAGTAACACACGTACTGTAGAACTAATAATTAAACACACCCCATTTTAACCATATACTGTATATCTGTAATGCATCTTTGGCCAGGCGTGTTTATTGTTCAGCTATTTTGGGTATTTAATATAAAAATAAAGCTTGTGGCAGGGCACCTTACTGTGCAGCTAGTGGTTTTGGAGGAAGTGTGTATATAAGTAGCACAATACCCCTTGGGACTGTTCAGTTTTTCACTTCAGTCTTCTATAAAAAAAAAAAAAGTAACTAGAAGAAAAATTTAGCCCGAACGTCTATTTTCAGAAGCATTAAATAAATACCTGTATATTCCAACTGTAACTCAGCTGAAAAGTGAATGTACTGTACACATTTATCTCTTAATGGCAGGTTTTATATTGAAATATTACTCATGTTGAGTGGTCGACAAATTACCCAAAAATCTACTCGCCAAACCAAAAAAAAACAGTCGCCACCTAGCCCTGCCACAAGCCCCACCCCCAGCTCTGCCCCAGCCCCACTTTTTAAAAAAGAAATTGAATAAATTCCTAGTAAGAACTAATACCAAGATTTGTTTTTGACATAACAGTTAATTTATTGTATTACATTTATACTTTACTACAATTAGTCCTTGTTACATAGGTGTGGGGTGTGTGTGGGATGTGTTAAAATGTCAGGTGACCTCACTAATCTAGAAATAAAACCCAGATGTGAATGACTAGTTTCCTGAACCCCTTAACCAGTGTCTGGATGCCCCCGCTTCACAATATCTAAAGCAGCAATCCCGCCTGTATCTTACCTGATCCGCAGTCCCTCAATGTCCAGGTACCTCATTCCCGCAATGTTAGATGTTGACAGACAGACAGAGACAGACAGAGACAGATAGAGACAGACAGACAGAAACATACAGATACAGAAAGACAGACAGAGACAGACGGGCAGACAGACAGACCGACAGAGACTGACAGAGACAGACAGAGACAGATAGAGACAGATAGAGGCAGACAGACAGACAGACAGACAGAAACATACAGATACAGACAGACAGAGACAGACGGGCAGACAGACAGAGACAGACGGGCAGACAGACAGAGACAGACAGAGACCGACAGAGACAGACAGAGATAGACAGAGACAGAAAGGCAGACACAGACAGAGACAGACAGACAGAGAAAGACACAGACAGAGACAGACAGACAGAGACAGACAGACAGAGACCGACAGATACAGACAGGCAGAGACAGACAGACAGATACAGACATAGACAGACAAACAGAGACAGACAGACAAAGACAGACAGACAGACAAAGCCAGCCAGACAGACAGAGAAAGACACAGACAGACAGACAGAGACCGACAGATACAGACAGACAGACAGAGACAGACAGAGACAGACAGAGACAGACAGACAGAGAGACAAAGACAGACAGACAGAGACAGACAGAGAGAGACAGACAGACAGAGACAGACAGACAGACAAAGACAGACAGACAGACAAAGCCAGCGAGACAGACAGAGACAGACAGAGACAGACTGGGACAGAGACAGACAGTCAGAGACAGTCAGAGACAGACAGACAGAGACAGATACAGACATAGACAGACAAACAGAGACAGACAGACAAAGACAGACAGACAGAGAAAGAGACAGACAGAGACAGACAGAGACAGACAGACAGAGACAGACCAGGACAGAGGCAGACAGTCAGAGACAGACAGACAGAGACAGATACAGACATAGACAGACAAACAGAGACAGACAGGCAGACAGAGAGTCAGACAGAGTCAGACAGAGACAGACAGACAGACAGTCAGAGACAGACAAACAGAGACCGACAGGCAGAAACAGACAGACAGAGAGACAGACAGAGACAGACAGAGAGACAGACAGAGACAGACAGAGAGACAGACAGAGACAAAGACAGACAGAGAGACAGACAGAAACAGACAGAGAGACAGACAGAGACAAAGACAGACAGACAGAGACAGACAGAGAGAGACAGACAGAGAGAGAGACAGACAGAGAGAAATAGACAGAGAGAGACAGACAGAGACAGACAGAGAGACAGACAGACCGAGACAGACAGACCGAGACAGACAGACCGAGACAGAAACAGGCACAGACAGACAGACCGAGACAGAAACAGGCACAGACAGACAGGGACTGCCGGATCATGATTATATGATTAAATGGGCGGCTGATTTGAATATAGATATAGACAGAGAGGATTGGGCAAACAAATGGGAGTATGCAACTAAAACCTCCATTTGTACCACAATTAAGAAAAATATTTATAAAATAATGTTTTACTGGTATCTTACTCCAGCCCGGCTAAAGCAGATTTACCCTCTGGTATCAGATCTATGTTGGAGAGGATGTGGACAAAAGGGGGACATGGTCCATATATGGTGGACCTGCCCAATAATACAGGTGTATTGGAAAACTATCCAATCCCTCATTAAAGAAGTAACAGATTTAATAATTCCGATTGATCCTCTGACTTTTTTACTGGCAAGACCGGTAGAGGATACTGACCAACCAATGAGGAGATTAATTTCATTTATCTTAACAGCAGCCAGATGCGCTATAGCAGCCTCTTGGAAAAAAATGACCCCCCTGTGACAGAGTCACTGACTTCCAGCACTCAACCAGTTAATCCTCCCTGGAGTTGTCAAGAACACCTGTAATCTAATTAATCAGCCTGGGCTGAACTGCTGAAAACAAGGAAGTGTTTGGTCACAGGCTGAGCCTGACCCAGAAAGGCAGTGAGAGAGACTGACCGGTTTTCCGTCAGAGAAGGAGGGAGACAGAAGGGGCTCCCCAGCTACCAAAGGCTGGTTAAAGAAGTTGGCAGATTGTGAGAGAAGCTGCTGAGAGAGCCGTGCTGAAGCAGTGTGAGAGAAGCTGCTGAGAGAGCCATGCTGAAGCAGTGTAATGAAGCTGAAGCAGTGTGAGAGAAGCTGCTAAGAGAGCCGTGCTGAAGCAGGGACATTTGCCAGATGGACTAAGATAAGCAAAACCCTTTCTATTGTTTACACAGACTGTACTGTTACTTTATTGCCGATGCCAGGGCATGTTTTGGGCTGACAACTGGCTTAGCTGGCGGCCCTGATAGTAAGGGCCTGAAGAAGTCAGTAAGCTCCCTGACAGGGATAGGCGTTTATTTACGTTTTTATTGGTTTATATGGTTTTCTTAAAGGGACGGTGGACCCGCGAATACGTTACTTAAACCCCTATAAATAAACCCCACGTAAATAGAAGTACTGTGTTTGGCCTTATTTGGGATCAAAGGGACCTCAATGTGATGTGGTTGTCACACACCTCTCCAGGAAAACTCTTGAAGGCAGAATCAATGAGGTAATGCTAATGGAGAAACTGACTGGCTTCTTGAATCAATCCACAGATAATTTTTACAAAACCTGGGACCCATGGCTAGCCCTGCGCTCCGGCCCAAACTGACTGGTCCATACCAGATAGAGGACTCTCGAGATGTGGATCCACAGAGAATAATTTAGGCAGAAAAAGATGAAAACTTTTTTCTCTTAATAACGACACCAGAGGGACAGACTGAAGAGTAGATAAGATAAGAACAGGATACTAGCTAGCTGGAGAACCGGTAAAACTGGGCCGAGATTATGGCTAGGTGAGCCCGGTCGGCGGGGAACAGTGGGGACAATATCCCATACACTTCCCCTCCTTCCCATCCCCCCCCCTTCCATTTCTCTCCCCCCACACCTTTCTTCTCTTCTTTCTCTGGTCTCTTTGTTTCCTTTCTGCTTAGTTCTTAGTTCTAACTGACATGGCTGGAGACCGTCTCCTCACCTCAAACTTGCTGCTGTGTTGGACACTGAGGAAGCGCAGTCTCACAGCCCCCGCTACGCACGCGCGGATCTTTCGCGGACTGTCTGCCTGCCCGCGGGTTCTGGCACCGCCCCCTGCTCTGGTGCTCGGCAGTTGCGCTCGTCCAGCCTCCCCTCTGAATCACACCCCGGTCTCCGCCCCCGCCCCGCTGATGGACAGGACCGGCGTGAAAGTGTCTTGCGCACCGGACTCTGCCCCCTGACCTCCGTGACGCGCGCGGGTCGGCACACGCTCAGTCCCGCCTCCCTTCCTGATCAGGCTGCATCATAGGGCACGCCTGGGCGCACCAGCAGCCTATGGGATTCGGTATCCTGGTTCCGCCCTGACTGTTCATTGGAGGATCTCCCTTTATATACCCTCTTGCTCCAGACTCTCATTGCTGAGCATAGTCTAGTGTGACGCTGTGCCTTGCTGCATTGAGTTCCTGTTACTTTGCCTTGTCTTGCCTTGCCTGTTTATCCTGCCGTTGCCTGACCCTGCTACTCACCTTGGACTCCGCACCTCTCCTCTCCTGATCCGGCTATGAACGACAATTCTCCAGTCTCCAGTCCTGACCTTGGCTAGTACCCTGACGATCCGCTACTCTCCAACTCTGAACTTGGCTACGTACCCCGATGATCCGCAACTCTCCTCTCCTGATTCGTCAAGTACCCTCAACTACTCTCACATCTATAATCCTGACCTGGCTTGCACGACTACATCCTAGGCACGCCCACTTAGCTGTGGGTTGGCGTTACTCAATTCCCTACCTCAGCACCGCGGTCTCGCTTCGTTTGTGGTGAGCTACGCATTACACTTCCTTGAGCAAACAGGTCCTAGAATGGGGACACTCTTCTAAATTGGCAGGTCATCCCGGGTCAAAAAGGACATTGGATCTCATCTCCCGGACTTTCTGGTGGCCTCGGATGCAGAAGGATGTTAAGGACTTTGTACTTGCGTGCCCAACTTGTGCCAGGACTAAGACTTCTAGGAACCTCCCTGCTGGGCTTCTTCACCCATTACATGTCCCGGTTCGGCCATGGACACACTTATCTATGGATTTCATGGTGGATTTACCTAACTCTAAAGGTATGAACACTATTCTTGTTGTAGTAGATCGGTTCTCCAAGCAATCACACTTTGTACCTCTGAAAGGCTTGCCTAGCTCTCCCAGACTTGCTGAAATATTCATCAAGGAGATTTTTCGCCTGCATGGAGTTCCTACAGTGATGTCCCATGGGGTCCAAAAACGGAGCACAGCAGTGTCAGAGAATGGGGCCACAGACCAGAAAAAACGTTAAAAATATATTTATTAAATGTCAAGTGAGGGGTACAGGGTAACTCTGACGTGTTTCGGGAACAAGTCCCTTTGTCAAAGGGACTTGTTCCATGCCCGTTCTCCCCACCACTTCCGTGTTGGTACAGGGTCAGCCGGAATACGAGATCCAATCGATCCTGGATTCCAAAATCTCTCGAGGTTCTTTACATTATCTCGCTCATTGGAAGGGATTCGGTCCTGAGGAAAGATCGTGGGTCCCTAGTCATCAGGTTCATGCGGCAAGAATGGTCAGGAACTTTCATATGAACTTTCCAGAAAAGCCTTCATGGAGTCGCACGGAGGTCGCTCCTAGAGGGGGGTGGGTGGGTGTACTGTGAGGATTCGCCATTCTGCTGCTCCTGCCCCTTTAACACTCACTTTCCCATTGGACTACCATGGCACTCAAGAGTGGCAACATGGCGGTTGTACTTACGTGCGACGCGCGGGTTCTGCGTGGTCCCCTTCGGTCTCTGAGCATGGGGCACATTCTTGCCCCTCCTGTCTTGACGTGCAGCGCGTGCGCGGTACACGGTCTCCCCGATGGTCTGTGGTCTCCGCCCCTCGGTCCCACCCCTGTCCTGGCATCACCGCTACGTAGCGCTGTTACGCTCCTCGCTCCACCTCTACCACCGCGGGTCCTGCCTCTGGTCTCCGCCCCCGTGTTGGCATGGGTGTTGTGGCACGCGATGACGGCGCGCGACCGGGTCGCCTACGTGTTGCGCGCGCACATTCTGATGCGTAGCTATTAGCTGTGTAATAGGACGCACTTGCATGATCCAGCAGCCTATCCTGTACCGCACTCCTGCTTCCTGGTTGCCTCCCATTGGTGGGAGGTCCTATAAATATGCTCTCAGAGCTCCCAATCATTGCCGAGCAGATCCTCTGTTTGTGTGACGCTGCACTCATCACCTAGTTCCTGTCTGCCTGAACCCTGCTGCCTGACCCTGTCTGAATACTACTCTGTGATACTCTCCTGCACTGACCTTGGCTTTGGATACGACTACTCTACTCTCTCCTGCACTGACCTTGGCTTTGGAACCACGACGACGCTGCTCTCTCCTGCACTGACCGTGGCTTTGGAACCACGACGACGCTGCTCTCTCCTGCACTGACCCTTGCTTGGCTCCACGACTACTCTACTCTCTCCAACCCTGACCCTGGCTACGTAACCCAACGATCCGCTGCTCTATTCTCCAAGATCCGGCAAGTACCTCATTTACGCTGTCTTCTGTTACCCTGATCCGGCCTGCATGACTATCCTACACTCTAGACGTGCCCTCGCGGTTGTGGTTGGTGTTCTATATACTGCACCGACACACTTTATTCGAGCAAATACCCGGTATGTACCTGGCAGATACCTGGAATGCGCCGCTCCTCACCTCTGACAAGCCCCGTTGCATTTGCCTTCCCAGCCTGGGTTCATGCCTGGCTGATGGGCGGCTGATCTGTTAAATGATAATGATTAGGATTTAATAGGCTGCAATGCTTCGCGTGTCTACCAGATGGCATAAATTCATGAATTGTAATGCAGTTTATATATATATACTGTGCAGTATTGCAGCCAGCGGGAATAAAATGCTTCAATCCCTGCTTGGAAAATAACTCAATGTACTCGGGCAGAAAACAGTCACAAACCTCAATACACCCGGGTATACCCGAATTCGTGGGACTAGCCAAGCTCGAATAAAGTGTGTCGCCAGTGTAGTTCCCTACCCCATCCCCGCGGTCGCGCCTCGTTTGTGGTGAGCTACGCGTTACACTTACATACATAGACAATATATGGTTGTTATGTATTTTTTTTTTTCCATGTAATTTAATTGTTTTTTATGCCCATTTATTGCCCCTGGATTTATGTATCTCCATATGGATATACACTATATACATACAGGGACAATAAATGCTTGTATTGCAAATGCTTGTTTTGATGCTTTTTATATGTTGTTTGCTGGTTTGTATAGAACTGTTTCTGCAATGTAATTTGTATTTTTATTTAGTTAAAAGTAATTTTGTGTGGTGTTTTAAATAGTTTAGATTTTGGCTGATGGTGTTACTTTGAAATTGCATTTATTTCATGGATGAGGATGGCCTTCATCATGGGTGCCTGGCAGGGGTGAGTGCAAGAAGTATTTATTTTATTTATTCTGCTTATTGTATTTTAAATGGGCAAATGCATTATTATCCATATATGGATAATAGTAATTTTGCCCATTACTGTACTGTATGTGTTAGGGGGCGGGAGGAGGGGGGGGTATAGCTGTTAGCCACTAAGGTAATGAAGTGGCTGTAAATGCATTTTTCCTGCATCGGATGCATGCCGGGGGGCTCCGGTGCTGGTATTAATGGGTATCAGCTAGGAGACCCCCGGCATCAATCCAATGCAGGAAAAGGGCCTGATTTTTTCTAAGTCCCGTCTCGCCGATACTCTCCGCTCATCCCCACCTTCTTGCCAACTTTTTGTGCTGGGACGATTTGGAGAGGAATTGTCAATTCTAAAATGGCGAGAAGCTGATCGGGGCTACAAGAATTCAGCAAGTTTAAAAAAGTGGTTTTTTTTCGCCGTGTGTCTGTCAAAAAAAAAATTGGGGCAAAAAAAAAAAGGCGAATATTTCTGTTCTCGGCAGCTTCTCGCTGCTTACTGAATCTAAACTACATTTTTGGTGAGAAAGTGGCGAAAAGTGCCTTTTCGCTGATTACTACATGACCTCCTTATTGTTGTATGTTTTTAAATATCCGTTACTTAAAGTTTCTGGTGTCATACACAGGGTATATCCGATTCAGCAGTCTGAATACAGCGTAAAGAATTGGAGCACTGAGATTGGTTTATCCCCCTGCCAAATTAGAAGCTCAGTTTGCAGCACGCTCCTTTTAAATTGGACATCGTCATGGAGAGAGCGCCTTAAATATCATGAGTGCACTCCTTCTTATCAAGCCCCTAGACAAAGCGGTAGCGAAACGTACATTGGGGCTTGTCCTTGCTGTTTGTACTCTCATCAGAATACCTCAACGAGTGCAGAATCTTGCGTCTTCCGGACGTGACAGGTGACTCAGCGGCGGTTACTGCATTCACACCAGAAGCGGTTACAAGTCTGGCTCTTACGAACATTGTATTGGGGGCTCTCTATTGGAGCTAAGTATTGCTTCAGCGTTTTTTCCTACACATTCGATTGTTCATATATCTGTGAGCCTCAGTTACTGTCACCGCCCTGATTTGATTTATTGATGGCTGTCTGGCTCATTACATCTTGCCTTGGAGACTGCCGTCTGGCAGCTTAATATCATCACACTCCCTTTGGACTGTTTCCAGTATCTGTTTACACATCCATTGATATAGAGTGGCTGTTATCTCTGGATTTATTTTAGTCAGCATCTGTATGAGTTTATTCTATCACTACATGTGAATATGTCCATTTACTTCATGTATATCAGAGACTGGTTATAGACTCTAGGTCTTCGCAGGTCCCTGGGTATAACCGTGTACTTTAGGTAGGGTTCATCACTAGTTACTGTTAGCTAAGGTGCTTTGATATTTTGACCGGCCGGTCTAGCAGGTGGGTGGCTGATTGCACGCCTCACCACTCTGTGGTTACTCTGTTCTACTATATACACTGTATCCAACACTGGTTATAGCTATTGTTTTTCACCTATACCAGGGCTCTCATGTGGTTGTATTCCACACTTTTGAGGTATATGAGATTGTTTTATTATGTGTTATATGTGACGTGTTCTTTAATAAAATTGTTATACTTTTTGTACACCTGAGTGCTTTATGTGGGATATTTTCCTTTTTTGTGTATACAGTTGTGTGATAAAGAAAGTACACCCTCTTTGAATTCTATGGTTTTACATATCAGGACATAATAACAATCATCTGTCTTAAGCAGGTCTTAAAATTAGGTAAATACAACCTCAGATGAACAACAACACATGACATATTACACGTGTTATGATTTATTTAACAAAAATAAAGCCAAAATGGAGAAGCTGTGTGTGAAAAACGAAGTACACCCTTACTGCTTCCATAGGAATTAAGATGCTAAGTAGCAGACAGGTGCTGCTAATCAAATGCCCTTGATTAATTGATCATCAGCAAGTGTGACCACCTCTATAAAAGACGAAGTTTTAGCAGTTTGCTGGTCTGGAGCATTCAGGTGTGTGTTAACACAAAGCCAAG
This sequence comes from Ascaphus truei, assembly GCF_040206685.1. Taxonomy (NCBI): domain Eukaryota; kingdom Metazoa; phylum Chordata; class Amphibia; order Anura; family Ascaphidae; genus Ascaphus; species Ascaphus truei. The sequence goes on along the minus strand of NC_134487.1, from coordinate 309,223,892 downwards.
GAGGAAAGACATCAGCAATGATCTTAGAGAAGCAATTGTTGCTGCCCATCAATCTGGGAAGGGTTATAAGGCCATTTCCAAACAATTTAAAGTCCATCATTCTACAGTGAGAAAGATTATTCAAAAGTGGAAAACATTCAAGACAGGTGCCAATCTTCCCAGGAGTGGACGTCCCAGCAAATTCACCCCAAGGTCAGACCGTGCAATGCTCAGAGAAATTGCAAAAAAAACAAGAGTTACATCTCAGACTCTACAGGCCTCAGTTAGCATGTTAAATGTTAAAGTTCATGACAGTACAATTAGAAAAAGACAGAACAAGTATGGTTTGTTTGGAAGGGTTGCCAGGAGAAAGCCTCTTCTCTCTAAAAATAACATGGCAGCACAGCTTAGGTTTGCAAAGTTGCATCTGAACAAACCACAAGACTTCTGGAACAATGTCCTTTGGACAGACGAGACCAAAATGGAGATGTTTGGCCATAATTCACAGTGCCACGTTTGGCGAAAACCAAACGCAACATATCAGCACAAACACATCATACCAACTGTCAAGCACGGTGGTGGAGGGGTGATAATGTGGGCTTGTTTTGCAGCCACAGGACCTGGGAAACTTGCAGTCATTGAGTCGACCATGAACTCCTCTGTATACCAAAGTATTCTAGAGTCAAATGTAAGGCCATCTGTCCGACAGCTAAAGCTTGGCTGAAATTGGGTCATGCAACAGGACAATGATCCCAAGCACACCAGCAAATCTACAACAGAATGGCTGAAAAAGAAAAGAATCAAGGTGTTGCAATGGCCCAGTCAAAGTCCAGACCTCAACCCGATTGAAATGCTGTGGCTGGACCTTAAGAGAACTGTGCATGAACAAATGCCCAAAAACCTCAATGAACTGAAGCAACGTTGTAAAGAAGAGTGGGCCAAAATTCCTCCACAACGATATGAGAAACTGATAAAGTCATACAGAAAGTTATTGCTACTAAAGGTGGTTCTACAAGCTATTGAATCATAAGGTATACTTAGTTTTTCACACATGACTTCTCCATTTTGGCTTTATTTTTGTTAAATAAACCATGACACGGTGTAATATGTCATGTGTTGTTGTTCATCTGAGGTTGTATTTACCTAATTTTAAGACCTGCTAAAGAACAGATGATTGTTATTATGTCCTGATATGTAAAACCATAGAATTCAAAGAGGGTGTACTTTCTTTTCCACACCACTATATATATGTTGATTTAGGTGCCTTCCTTATTTAATATAATTTAGACATTTCCAGCTGCTAGCAAGGTTTGGTCTTTTCCACTTAAATTTAATTCTGACTATTTTTTTTATATTTAATATATAAAATTGAGTCTTTCAGTTCCATTTCTTGTCTTTTGAATTTATATATATGTTCAATTGTATTAAATCATTTTTATATAATTTTTATATAAAATTTGTATATTTTATATAAATACCAGGTTCTTAACTGTTTTGTTTTCTATTTTAATTGGCTTAACACCTGATTATCTTAGTAGAGAGACTAGTTCTAATTTGCATAGCCTATCAGGACCTTGCAATCTACTATTTATGATGTTCAGGTGATGTCTGAGTCATGCCCCAGAAGAAGTCTAAACTCAGACGAAACTAGTAGGGTGAGGGTCTCTTAGAAGATATCCCTATTTTCTGATATATTCAGAACTTTTAACTGTCTCTCTATTTGCTGCAAAGCCTTATTTAAAGGCTATTGGGACTGTTATATCAATCTCGGAATTGAGCCCTGTGGCTAATCTCACCGAGTGAACGGAACCAGCGGTATTCCCGTTTAGGGGAGTGACGTCACCATCGGAGGACCCATGCAACTGCTGATTACAGCTGAGCAGTGAAGCTTCTGCGTCCGAGCACACAGACGGAGTGAGCGGTTCCTGAGATTATCAGCCCCTTTGATGCAGCGATCTGAAAGCATTTTACTGATATGCCTGTTATTTCTGCTACATTGTAAGTAGCCTCTGTTGCTTGCGCAATAATTTGATTTATAAACGTACTTCACCATATTGGTATCTTTTTCATTTATAGGTACATCTCGTTGTGGAATTCGAATATAGGACTTGTTCACATATTTATCCTTCAGGTGTTGTACTGCTGCGGCCCCGTTTAACCTCCTACATCCCAGAATTTTTTCGGGGATGTTCTCCGTATGCCACGCCACTTTCACGCGTTCAGCCGCATTCAGCACTGAACGGCTAGACAGCGCTAATAGCGCTAAACAATGAAAGACGCCCGCGGCGCCTAAAACGGCCGGAACACGGGCGGAACATGCCGCATCTGCCCGCAAGTTTGAATTTCGCGCCGAAACTGCCGCAGGAGGCTAAAGGCGACTGCCACAGTATATCCATGCACCTGTGTCTCTGATTTGCACCTTTTGTGTTTTTTTGTACTTTGTATTTTCTTTAGGGTGGTGTACACCCATTACATTGTGGCAGCACTAATAGATATCATTGCAACACTATTTAAATCAGTTTTGCGCACCTTATACTTTTTCTTTTTTTTTATATATATATAGTGCAGAATAAATGAGTTCTTCAGTATTAGGTGATACCTTTTTTATTGGACTAACAATTTATGTATAGGACAAGCTTTCGAGAGTTCTCCTCTCTTCTTCAGGTCTAGCAATACTGATATACACAGGAATCTATGGCTAAAACAGTGTTGAGAAAAAAAGAAAAAAAAAACAACAGATATGTACTGTAGATAAGGTAGGGTGTTAAAAACATACAATACAAAACTACAATACATATCTGTTTTAGCCATTGATTCCTGTGTATATCAGTATTGCTTGACCTGAAGAAGGGAGGAGAACTCTCGAAAGCTTGTCCTATGACATAAATTGTTTGTCCAATAAAAAAGGTATCTCCTAACACTGAAGAACTCTTTTATTCTGCACTATCGTAACTGGATTAACACGGCTATTTTCTGCTCTATATACAGTATATATATATATATATATATATATATCTTTATATATAATATATATATATATATACATCAGAACATCCCCTCTGTTTCTTCCTCCCATCCTACACCTCTTCCTAACTCTCCTCCTGCCTTCCTTGACTCTTTTTCCACTGTCTCAGAGGAGGATGTGTTGCTGTTGATCGCCTCTTCTCCCTCTACCACTTGCTCTCTTGACCCCATTCCCTCCCATCTTCTAAAACCTCTTGGTCCTTGTAACAGGGGACTTATCCCTGTTCACAAATGTGCCTCTAATCCAGCAGTGTGGTGGTTAACTGCTGGTAGGCAATTAACTAACACCACCTGGCTGATTGCAGGTGGTAGAAAAAGCCTGCCTTTGAGACAGGAAGTGAGACTCCATAGCTCACACCTTAGCTGAACTAGGAGACAGAGCAGAGATTCCTTAGTCCACAACTGGGCTGAACCAAGGAAGGACAGATATCTTGAGCGACAAGCTGACCACAAGACAAAGGGGGCAAGATTCTAAACTTGGAGCCTGATATTGCCTGTGCACACAAGGGTACGGTTCCAAGAGAGCAGAGAAGCTTCCCCTACAGCAGCCCAGCTAACAGATAAGACTTTTCGTATAAGACTATTATCTATGTCTATGTGTATTGATAAATGTCTCCATGATTTGGGGCTGGTAAATAGCTTAGCTAACCAACCCAGTCAGAGAGGGCTGAGCACATGTGTAGATAGTCTCCAAAGCAGAGATAGGTTTTTTTGTTTGGCTTATTCTCTTATGTTGATTTTTGCTGTGTTTAAAGCGACAGGCACAATAAAGCCTTGTTTTAATTTCACCTTAAAAGAGTCTCCATTGTGTACCTCTGCACATGTCCTCCTACATATGGTGTCAGAAGTGGGATTTGAACACACGCCTCCATACAGAGACCAGAATTAAAGTGATACACACCCAGGCAGGAAATCTACACTGCACTGAAACTTACAAAACCACAGATGGACTCTTTTCCCCAAACCCAAGAGGAGAGAGGGAGAGACTGCTGAAGCAGGTAAACCTTATTTGCCTATCACAATAAAGTGTAATATGATCATTGAAATAGGGGGTTTGCCTTCCAGCCATAGTCAGGGTTCAAAAGTGAGTTAGCCCTTAAAAGGGATAGGCGTTTGTTGTTTTCAAATGTTTCGCTGAAGCAGTGAATACAGATGGTGATCCATGAGCGGTACTGATTCTGCAAGTAAAGGCTGCCACACCGCATAGGACTACCAGCTGTGAATGGAGTATATGCAGAAAAGTGTGAAAATTGATGTAAGACTGTGCTGAAGCAGGGGAATTTTAGCAAACAAATGCCGGGGAAAAAGGGATTGCTGAACTGTGTAAAAGGTATTCCAAAGCCAATTGCTGAGTGTTGAGTCACCCTGCCGGGAGTAAAAGAAATATTCCACTTCAAAGAATGTTTTTTTTTCTGCAAGTAAAAAAGTCTGCCTATGTATCTTGGGAGTAAAACAGGCACCCAAAGTGTGAAGTGTGAATGCCATAATACCCAAAGATGAGACTGAAAATTACTGAACTCAAGCAGAAAACCAAATTCTGTTGCTGAAGCGGAGGGATTGTACATAGCAAGTAAATAGTGTAAAGCAAATGCCTTTGCTGAAGACAGAAAATGGGCAGCTAGCAAGCACTGTATTTAAAGAAATAGAACCATGGGAATTTAAAATGGCCACCCAGCTGAAGTCAAATACAGACTCTGTAAAAATAGGGAAGAAAATGTGTTCCTGGTGTAAAGAACCCCACCTCGCGGAGCAGTGTCCCTTCAGGCCTTATTCAGACGATGAGAATAAATGCATGCACAGTAATGCTAATGTTATAAAACTTACCCAAGGGAAGAAAAAGTCTACAGAGAGGCCTGTGAGAGCTACGACCTCTACAAGCAAAATATGCCCACCTGTAGGACTACCACCATTTGGGGTTCTAGCAAATACAGTGACAACAGCTGCAATAGCACCTCCTGAGGTCAGGAAGAAAAATATACCTGATGGCCCCAAAATGGAGGACAAAATACAACGTTCCTGTAATGAACCCTACCCCACAGAAGAGTGGCCCTTCCAGTCCGATGAGGAGGAAGACATTTCTTATGGGGAACCCAAACCGAGTCACACCCACAAAACACCCCAAGAATGGTGGGGGTGCCTGAACTCGGTACGAACCGAAAAGACCGCTCTCTATGATGACGAATATGATCGGCAGGAGACAGAGCGGGAGCAGTGGATCACCGAATATTTCCGTCAGCTATTACAGTTGCAAGAAAAGCCAGGTGGATCCAGTGACGCTGCTAAAATTTCAAATGAAGATGGAGACCCCAGTATCCCTGAGGGGACGGTGTCATCCAAAACAAAAAGGCGAAAAAAGAAAAAGAAAAGCGGTTCTTCACTTACCGTGGAAGGAACAGACACATCTGCAGATCTTGCGGAGGAAAAGGGGGTCCGAAATGCCCTGCAGCCTAGAGAAAATGGAGAAGTCGTTCCGCGGATGACCGAATATCCAGAGGGCCCAAGGCAGATGTCGTGTACCCCAAAGAAGTGTCTGTCTGGTGCTAATAGTGAAAAAACCTCAACCAACCATCCCAGGGAAGCGGAGCCGGAACCGGTGAGTGACGATCCCTTGACCAGCCCTGGGGATGCCCTGAAGGTTGCCAGGCGTGACTGTGATCGGCTACGGGAAAATAACGTGAAGCTACAGAAAGATGTGCTCACAATGTCCTCTTTGGCTAGGACAGAATTGGACGATCTCAAGACTGAGCTAGATACTGCAAACTCTACTATTACCGCCATGGATGAAAAGCAGAGCCAATCTGATAAAATGATGGCTAAGCTGAAGCGGAAGTATGAGGAGGCACTGAAGCAGATGACAGTCTTCCAGCAAGAGATGCACACTCTTCACATAGAGCTGAATGCCTCACAACAGCAGGTCAAAAGTGTCCGGAAAGAGGTAGACGTATCTCAGAAGGAGGTTCATACACTCCGCAGAGCACTGGATGCCTCACATCATGAGATCAACAGCTGCCGCATAGAACTGGAAGTCTCCAGAAAGGAACTTCACAGTCTCACGGAGGAGCTGGACATTTCAAAGAAAACTATCCTACATCCTAACTTAGATCTCAAAGTCTCTCAGAAGGAGCTTCAGAACCTAAACCTGGAGATGGAAGTCTCACGCCAGGAGACAGCCCGCCTCCAAGCAGATGTGGAAAAATGGAAGGTGGACTGCAAGGAGGCCCTGAATAGTACAGAGACTGAAAAAAGAGAAAATTTAAGATTAAAAAAAGAAAATTCTGAGATGACAGAACACGTCAAGGGAAAGAATGAAAAGCTGCATGAGCTTAAAGAAATAAATAAACTTTTGGAAGATGAAAAGTTTGAAGCAGAGCACCAACTGCAGAAAAACTGCAAGGTCTGCGTACGCACCTCCAGTATGCTGAGGAGAAGCAGCAAACGCTGCAGGAAGAAAAGCTGCAGGCTGCTAAAGAGGTACAAGCGCTGCAGGAACGTCTGAATACCCAGTACGTCCCCACAGAGCAGTATGAGGAGCTAAAGGCCACGCTGCATGTCTTCAAAGCATCATTGGAGGCGGAGCTTCGATACCAGGTGACTCTGTATGAGAGGGAGCGTGAGAAGGCTCAGAAACTGGAGCAAGAGCTGCAGAGACAGAGAGACTGTTCCATTCCCTTGAGTCAGTACACCAAGGAGAAAACAGACGCAGCGGCAACCTTGACGACAAAAATTACAGCGCTCCAGAATATGAAGGAGACACTGATACAGACTCAGAGAAAGCAAAGTGCGCAGATAAATTCCCTGAGAAGAGACTTGCAAGACGCACTCAAACAGATTGAGACTCTGCAGACCAGTAACTTACAGATTCCTCCAATACGGAAAAAGGTATTGGCTCTGCCCAAGCACCGGTATCCCACAGTAACTAATGCCCGTGAGGACAAGGGTACAGTGAGAGTTGGGGACTCCACGCACCTTCAAAACAAGATTACGAAGTTTGAGCCACCTAAGAATGCACTAGCCAAACCTACAGCTGCCCAACAGGCAACAAACAGAGTTAGGAGTGCAGAATCGAGACTTCCTGTGACGTCAAGAGGAATGGCTGCCTGAGAGATTGGTTCCAGAGCCCCTCCAACGTATAACCTATAAAAATAGCAACTAAATAAACAAATCCCCCCCAAAACCTACAGTCCTGAACCCCTAAGACCAGCTGGGCACAAGAACTACCTTTTCCGCCGATTTGGAGAGGGGTTGCCAGCGCTCTGGGAGGCCTCCTGTGAGCCCCGACCCCCGGTAGAAGTCCCCCCCTGACTCGCATGAAAAACTCAGATGAAACGCCTGAAGGAGTGGTGTGGGAGGTAGGAGAGGCGACGGGGCTAAGCTCCGAGTGTCCCGCGGAGTCCGCTCTAACTGCGGGGCTTGGGGATTCCCCCCCTGCGCGCGCAGCCCTTGAAGTGCGCCCACGGCGGCCTCCCGCAGCCCCAAGGGGAAGCCGGAGCTGCAACAGCATCTCCCCGCTGCGGTCCCGGTCCCCGCTTGCCCCCCCCCCCCAGAATAAATAAAATAAATAAACATACCCCCATCAGGCTATCCCAGCAGGGGAGAGTACCCCCTGGCTGCAGGAACTGTGAGACCCACCACGTGGCGGCAGGGGAGGAAGCGGCCATCTTAAAGGAACACTCCACTGAGGCACCATCTCCCCTTAAAGGGGTATACAGCTGCTTGTCCCAACCATCAACTTCCAACTGCTGCCTGAGCCTCAGTGTGCCACAACCCCCTACCTCCCCAGCAACACAGCGTTGAGCCAAATAAATAAATAACTACTCAGCAGCTCCAGAAACACCCCAGAAGCTCCGCAACACTCTCACACCCACCCCCCCCTTAAATAAAAGGGAATAAAAATAATAAAGTGGGGACCATAAGCAGACAGAGGAACATACAGAGCATGAGCGGCAAGGGCAAAAAAGCAGCCCAGCAAACAGTCGCGAGCTACTTTACCCCAAACCAGCGACCCGCAGGGAGCTGCGAGGACTCGCAAGACGGCGGCCTGACTCACACGCGGGAAGACCCAGGCAGAACACAGCAGCCAGAAATGGCAAACATCGACATTAATAAAGAATACCTGGAGAACCTCTTCACGAGAATGAGGAAAGAAATCCAGGATGACCTGACTAAAGCGGTCAACACCTTAAGGAGTGATATGAACCTCCTGGCTGCTAAGACGGACACTCTGAACCATAAGGTGGAAGCCTTGGAGCAGGCCCAATCCTCCGCAGAGGACGAAATAAACCGGTTACACTGGGAAATAAGGGAATTAAAGGAAAGTGCCGAAGATCAAGAAAATCGCGACCGGAGGCAGAACCTGAGAATAAGGTATGTCCCGGAGTCCGTGGAGACGGACCAGCTCCGCACTTACCTGACAGACTTGTTTATCCACCTAGTCCCGGACTTATCCCCTGATAAACTGGAGATGGATAGGGCCCACAGAGCCCCGGGGCCAAAATCTACTGACCCCAAGAGGACCAGAGATGTCCTGATTAAATTCGATTACTACTCTACGAAGGAGAAATTATTAGCAGCCAGTAGAGACAAGGGAGCCTTACACACGAACCGAAATCTATAGAGATCTCTCGAGGAAAACTGTAGACAGGAGAAGAGAGTTAAAACCCCTCCTGCAGAAACTGAGAGAAAACAACTTAAAATATCGCTGGGGGTTCCCATTCAAATCATTGTGCAATCAGGAGGGAAATACCACACTCTATCCTACCCGGAAGAAATCCCGAGATTTATGAGGGGCCTGGGCATCCCGCAGGTGAGCGGAGGATCTGCCCATGAAGAAGCTGACGGCGCTCAGAACCAAAGACCAACCGAGAAGGTACCGCGAACTTCCCAGAGAATTGCAACCCAGCGAAACCAGGTGGGGGAAGAATAAGAATCGAGATTCAGAACTTGTCCCGACCCGATGGAGGCGGCGGGACTGCGCCCTCCATTACCCCCAGATCTCCCTCCCCCTGGATAAAAGAGAGAAACAGCTCCCCTGTCTACCCCCCCCCCCCCCGGTGGATCTCCACTTATCTGCTGCGAGATGAAGTTGCTCTCCTTCGGAGTGTCGGTGCTCTGGGCCTCTGCCGGGAATGCGAGAAAGAGTCTCAGGACGAGAGCAGGGAGCGGCGGACAGAAGACCCGATGTAGACGAGGGGTGATGATGTTTGGTGGTGCGGGGGGGGCTTTGGTTGTGCGGGAGGGGGGGGATGATTGTCTGGGGGAGAGAGGAACCACATTTCTCTCCCCTCCCCCCTTTCCTCTCCCCTTGCTCCCTGCCCGGGCCCCCCCACCCCCCGCGCCGTGAAGGATCGGGAGCTGGTCCGGCGGTCTCTGCGGAGTCAGACCCGCCCAAAATAGACAGAGCCTGACGGCAAGCCAAAAGATAGACATATGGGGACTGAAGCTATACGAAAAAACTCCCTCGTATGTATCCAGTGTTAGTTAAATATTGTAAATATTTACCTGGAACCACCTCTACGCCAAGGGGTTCACCCACAACAGCTCGGTTCCTCCCGGGGTGCGCCCTATACCCTTAACGTTGCAGCTGACCCAAGCAAAGTAATGGGAACTGTAAACATAGGGATCTAGATGAAAACAGCGGAACAGCGCCATCTAGTGACAATACAATCAAATGTTGGTGGGCACAGTTGGGGGGCTCACCTGGGGAGGAAATGAGAAGCCTCTGGAAGGGGGATCCCAAAAGAGGTCTTAGGCTTTCTACCATAGAGGCCAACAAGAGAAAGGGCTCCAGGGAAGGTACCCAAGGGGATGATACTTGTATAGACCTCCCCCTCCCCCGGCGCCCCCCCTTCCCATCCCCTACACCCCTCCCCTCCTACCCTCACGTGCCTTTTTCCACAAAAAGCCCACTCAGAGGTCAAGACAAGGTATGACTGTAGAGACGCCCACCACCTTGGGAAAGTGGAGGGACAGACAGAAGCCCTGAAATACCATCCAGGTAAAAATGGCCCATAACACAACACTTAAACTAATATCCCTAAATGTCAGAGGACTAAACTCAGTACTTAAAAGAAGGCTCGCTCTTCAGGAGCTCAAAAAGACGAAGGGAAACATCCTGTTTTTACAGGAAACTCACTTTAACACGACAACCCCCCCCCCAATACCTTCCAGAGATATTACCCTCAGACCTACTATGCATCCTGCCCAACCAAAAAGAGAGGGGTAGCTATTTTGTTCAAACAAAATGTTAAATTTTCTTTAAAAAAAGAAACTGCAGATCCGGAAGGCAGATTTCTTATCCTCCAAGGCACCTTGTCCGGGGTGGATATTACTATGGTCAATATATACGCCCCAAACGAGGCCCAAGCTGACTTCCTGAGAGAACTTTGTGACAGCCTAGCTCCCCAGCCTAAAACTACACTGTTGTTGGTCGGAGACCTAAACATGCTTGTAGACCCCGACCAGGACAGGATGAGCACATTAGATACCCCCCTCCCTCGTGCTACGGAGAAAAATGCTAGGGAATTCCGTAACATACTGAAAGAGTTCGCATTAATAGATATCTGGCAAGCACAGCACCAGGGTCAGAGGGACTACTCCTACTTCTTCCCCCCCCGCACCAGACCTACTCAAGGATTGATTATTTTCTGGGTACTAAGGATATCTTCCAGGCAACCTCCCAGTCAGATATAGGATCAATATCCTGGTCGGACCACGCCCCGGTCTCGCTGACGCTCTCCCTCCCCTTCTATAAAAATAGCCAATACAATTGGAAACTAAATGATTCTCTGTTAAACCAACCAGATGTAGAAATAGAAATTAAACAAAAACTCAGAGAATACTTTACACTGAACAAGGGCTCCGTAGAGTCATCAGCGATGCTATGGGAGGCCCATAAGGCTACAATCAGAGGGAATATCATTTCCATAGCCTCATACAAGAAAAAAGCACGACAGAAATTGTACAACGAATTGGCGGGAAAGGTCCAATTACTGGAACAAAAACATAAAACTAATCCCTCAAAAAAATTACTCAAAATATTAGATAAAGCCAGATCTGAATTCAAACAGATACAACTCGATGAAGTGGAGAGGGCGCTGCAGTGGACCAGGCAAAAATACTACGATAAAGGGAATAAGGCCGACCGGTTATTAGCATCCAAGCTAAGAGGTCTGAGAACTAAAGCCCAAGTAACAGCTTTACAAACAAAGACAGGTGCCAAAACATATTGCGAGAAACAGATAGCAGCCGAATTCTCAGACTTCTACTCTAAATTATATAATCTAAAGTTCCCAAAAAATAGATCCTCTAACGAGGAAGCTATAGCTAAATATTTAGATTCATGTAACCTTCCAAGCCTCTCAGAAGGGGATCTTGCAGAACTAAACAAAGAAATCTCCCAAGAGGAGCTCTTAAATGCCATCTCCCAACTAAAACCTAGCAAAACGCCAGGCCCAGATGGGTTCTCCAATCAATATTATCAGACATTCAAGCTAATTCTAGCTCCATATCTCCTTGATATGTTCAACGAGTTTCTGGAGGGAACAACCATCCCAGCATCTATGTCTAAGGCCAAACTAGCAGTCATACCAAAGGAAGGGAGAGACCCACTACAGTGCGGTAGTTATCGCCCCATAGCCCTCCTTAATTCGGATCTAAAACTTTTCAGTAAAATTTTAGCCAACAGATTAACCCCCATACTCCCAAGCCTAATACACATAGATCAAGTCGGGTTTATTTCCGGCAGGCAGGCCTCAGATAATACCAGGAAAATCATTAACATAATCGACAATGTACATCTCTCATCCACGAAGGCCATCCTATTGAGTCTAGATGCGGAAAAAGCATTCGATAGGATCAGATGGGACTTTTTAGATCAAACATTAATCAAATTCGGATTTAAGGGCCACTATCTGGCAGGGGTCAGAGCCCTGTACAAAAGTCCCACGGCCGTCGTGAAGCTCCCAGGAAGAGACGCAAACCCTATAAACATTAAGAATGGTACTCAACAAGGATGCCCCTTGTCTCCGCTTCTATTTGCCCTCTCTTTCGAACCCTTGGCAGCAACAATTAGAGAGGATAAAAATATAAATGGTATTGAAATTGGGGGGACAAACTATAAGATATCCCTCTTTGCTGATGACATTATCCTGACTCTGGCCAACCCCTTGACCTCACTCCCGAATTTACACTCACAATTAGACAAATTCAGCAAAATCTCGGGATACAAAACTAATATGGATAAGTCGGAAGCATTAAATATATCCCTACCCCACCCCGAGGTCAAATTACTGCAAATAAATTTCAATTATAGGTGGAGTTCCACAAAACTCAAATACCTAGGAATACAAATAACACGGGAGTACAAAACACTATTTCAATACAATTACCCACCCCTATTTGAGAGACTAAAAAAAGACCTTCAAAGCTGGAATGGATATCAGATATCTTGGCTAGGAAGAATAGCCACGGTAAAAATGAACATCCTACCAAGACTTCTGTATTACTTCCAGACTCTCCCTATTGATATCCCACTAGGTGAACTCAAAAATATGCAAAACAAAATCTTCCAATTTATTTGGCAAAATAAAAGACCAAGGGTAGCTAGAACTATCTTGCTAGCACCAAAGGAAAGCGGAGGCTTGGCAGTCCCGGATATCAAGAAATATTATTTGGCGGCCCAACTCAAACAAGTTATAATGTGGAACAACGAACCAACCACAAGCTGTTGGATTGGGATTGAGTCTGCCTATGCGAGACCTCTCTCACTCCAGGCCACCCTGTGGACCGAGAGGGGTAGGGAGACCTTCTCAGAAACATTAAAGCTGGGAGCAATGAAATGTACATGGAGAATATGGACTAAAAATAAAGACAAGTATAACCTAACGACCTCACCCTCACAACTAACGCCCATATTTAACAACCCGGAGTTCCCCCCAGGCTTGTTCCCACAGAGACTCAGTGAATTTAAAAAGTTAAAGATAATGGTAGCAGAGCAGTTTATAGGAAACGGAAAGATCCTATCGATTCAGGAACTAGAGAAAAAACACCAAACAGTGAACCTGCCAATATTTGGCTTCCTGCAGATCAGGCATTACCTGCAAACTCTTTCCAAAGAATTAACATTTCAACCATTAACAAATTTTGAGCGCCTATGCAGGAAAGGATACTACTGTAAGGGGTTGATTTCGGAAGTGTATCTGGGTCTGGCAAGAACAGCAGGTTGTTCCCAACACAATTATATGCTCAAATGGGCGGAAGATTTGAACATAGAGATCGATAGGGAAGACTGGGAGGATATCTGGGAGGCAGCTTCCAAAACATCAATATGCACCACCACCAAAGAGAATATCTATAAAATTATATTTCAATGGTACTTAACCCCGAGTAGGTTGGGCCAGATCTTCCCCGGGACCCCAGATTTGTGCTGGAGGGGATGCGGACAAAGAGGAGATATGGCTCACATCTGGTGGAATTGTCCAAAGATTCAGGTGTTCTGGGTCATGATCAAATCATTAATCCGAGAATACCTGGGGGTGGAGGTTGAGATGGACCCGCTGACCATGGTGCTGGCTAAACCAATTGACGAGCTAGAGACGGCAGAAAACAAAATGACAATACACGTACTCACGGCAGCTCGCTGTTGTGTGGCAGCTGCCTGGAAAAAAATAAATCCACCATCCAAACAGACAATACTACGAAGACTCCGCGAAATAAAGTCAATGGAGCTCCTTACAGCAAAACTAACCCAAAAAATGGACAAGTTCCATAAGACATGGGAAATATGGCCAGGTGTGTAACAGACTACTACGAAAGCTATCGGAAAAAACTAAGGGGCCAATTGGGCTGGTCCCCCCCTCCCCCCCATCCTCCCCTCCCCTTCTCTCCCTCCCCAACTCTACTTTCCTCCCCCTCTCCTTTCACCCCTCTCTCTCCCCCTATCTTTTCTTTTTTCTTCCCTGACAATAAAAGATGCACACAAAGAAGCGGCCGCTTCCATTTTAATGTACCTAATGGGGGAGTATGTGAATAGGCAATACTCAACACAACTAGTTACATATTGTGTAACATATAGTCACATATAGTGACTGGGTGGGGGTGACTGACTAGGTGGGGGGTGACTGACTGGGTGGGGAGGGGGTGGGTTCACGACGCCACTAACCTGAACCGGACACTGATAATCGAGCTGTTGGCACATGAGAGCCTATCTCATACATGCTATTGATTGCTGTCTTTTGTGAGTGGGCATTTTATAGATTTTATGTTCCTCTAATACAATTTTTATTATGGTAATGCACTAGGTGTGCGCCTGTTTCTTTTTCTTTCTTTTTTTAATGTGTGTGTGTGTGTGTGTGTGTGTGTGTGTGTGTGTGTGTGTGTGTGTGTGTGTGTGTGTGTGTGTGTGTGTGTGTGTGTGTGTGTGTGTGTGTGTGTGTGTGTGTGTGTGTGTGTGTGTGTGTGTAACACATGTACCCCCTCCCCTCTTGGAGATACACAGCTAGTTACTGTCTCTGTGTGGTTCTGAGGCGTACCTGTTGGTCCAGGAGAGCTGAGTGGATCTGCTGTGTAGTGGAGATCAGGACAGGCTTGTGAAGTCATCTGGTTCGGTGTCAGCACCTCCAGCTTCAGGGAACTCTGGCAGTACCAGAGGCAGTCTCCATCTGAAGCATTATCCCATACACCTCCTCACTGACTCAGTCCAGGCAGGTATATAATAGAACAGGAACTTTATTGCATCACTTCATAGATGTTATAGCAGCGGGAACAGATCTCAGAACATTCCAGGCTTCTGGAAAATGCATGCTCTTGAGTCTGGAGGCTTTAAATCTTATAGGCCAGCCATGAGGCCTGATTGGCCTCTCCCTCCAAGCCGGGAGAGAGGGAACCCACATGCACCTCCTAAGGAGGAGATGAACAGACTAATTTTTGGCCCTTCCCTTCAGAGGAACACAAAGGGGCAGGCTCAAGGTCTGTACCTATACCAGATAGGCTGTTACCAGGTCATGAGTCACCACCACCTTCTGTCACTCAAAAGGGAGCAGAAGGGGGTCCAAAGCCCACAGATTAACCTATCACTGCCAAGACTGCTTAGGACTGACGTGACAGGTAGGAGAGAAAGGTAGAAGGTACTTACCATGTTATATATACATTCACAAACATATACACATTGATTTTACACACAAACACGCATAAATATGGTTAGTACTGTATATACGTATAAATTTGGGGGATGGAATGTTCGTATGTTAATATGTATGTATGTGTAGGTACAGTATATATATATTACACACATATATACACATAATTATGATGTATATACTGTATATCTAGCTGGGAGACTCACTGTTAAAAGTTTTTTGTAAGTTGCCATTTATTTTTTAAAAGACCTTGTTCATTTATCAGTGTTTCATTAAAAAAAAAAAAAAAACCTTTGTTCACAAGCTTTCTAGTGGGTGAGGAAAGAAAAATCTAACTCTGGTATCAGCAGCTGTTCTGTGACACAAGAACTGAAATGCTATCAATATGAACATGAGAAAATCCAGCGGAGACGGAATGAAGAAGCAACGACAGCTGCTTGACAAGAATGTGCTGCTTTCTTGAATGTGAGAAAAAAGATTATACTGTAGTTACATCAGCCATAAAAAAACTAATTCTGTTTAGAAATTATCTTTATTTCCAATGGTTTGCATAAGCAGCCAGTGGTTCCAAATGTCTGCAGTATACACATACTGTATGAAATAGGTTAAGGGGTTTTAACAGGGACTAAACCCCTGTCTAAATAAGGTTTCAATATAAGCCTGTAGTGGTCTGAGGAATCCAGCAGGGAGCTCGTTAATTGCAACTAAAGACAATGAACCAGTCTCCACCTGACTAATCAGACCTGTAGTAAAGCCTCCTGCTGGAAACTGCAGGAGAGAGACTCCTGGACACAGTCACAACTGTGCTGCAAAAGCAGATGGTGTCTTGAGCACCAGGCTGTGCTGATATCAAGACACCAGGAACCAGACCTCTATTCCTGGGCACAGAGGACCATGGAATCCGCCAGAGGCTGGCTCCAACCAACCAGACTCAGAGACTGCCACAAAGGACCCCTGCTTACAGGTACCTCTTGGGACTTTGGGGGTTGTAGGTTGGAAAGAGGCTTATCTCCCAGCCAGGGACTGGGAAGTGAGTTATCCCATACAGAGGGATTGGCTGTTTTATTTATGTTGTGGTTTCTGCATTGTTTAAAGTGATGGGCTGAATAAAGCCATGGTTTAATTTTCCCAAAATCTGTCTCCCTGGTCATACCTCTGCACGTTTCTTACAGGGCCTATTCACTAAACTTCGATAAGTGCATTATTGCACTATAAATGCCCTTTTCAAGTGATATTGCATGTGTATAAATTCACAAAGCTTCAATAACAAGGCAATACCGCACTGAAACGTTTTTTTAACGAGCTATAACACTCTGGCTGTAACAGCGGCACAGTAGCTGAAAAAATGCCCAAACGCAATTTTTTTGCCAGAAACTGCTCTTCACTAAACTCCTATATGCATATCGTACTAAAAAAAACTCTTGCATTCTTTTCTCACAATCTAAAGGTGGCGACATTGGAATCATGATTTGCATATCACAGAGTTTATTTTATACTGCATAGGATTGAATCCGGGGGTCTATGGGGGTCTGCGGAGCTCACCCGCATTCATTTAATCTCTGGAGACCCCTGAATTCAATCCTAACTAATAAAAACAAAATTACATCCAGCTTCATTACCTTTGCGGCTAACCGTGCTACCCTCCCGCAAGGCCTAAACACCCACCCCGAGGCAACTACCCCCTTCACCCACCCCCTCTACAAACAACCACACAGGAATGAGCAAAAGTGATATTAGCCAAAGATGGCTAATAGCTCTTTTCCCCATTCAAAAAACTATTACAGTGCAATACACGGGGTGAAAAAAACACAATATGGGCATGTATTGCCACAATGACAATGAATGGGCAAGCTACAAAAAAAACAAGCACCAAATATATTACATTGAAATAAAAACAAACATTTGCCAAAAAAATGCATTGCTTATCATTGTGTTTATCTATACCCAGAAAGGGGCATAGATAAGCACATTGCCAGTAAATGGGCAACTTCAAAAAAATACACAATTAAATAAAAGCCAATAAATGTGTTTCTTACCTTTGCCGGGATTCACCCTCGTCTTGACCCACGACGCAATGCTCCTCATCACCATGATGCGCAGAAGTCAATGATCCTCTGTTGATTGAAGAGACGTCTCCGGTGAGTTCTTCAGTTCTTCCTTCTTGTCTTCTTTCTTTTCTTCTTTCTTCTATTCTTTGTAATCCAAAGGGTCCAGGAGATGTTTTCATAGCTGAATGGTTTGGGAGAGGTGTCAATAAGAAGTTGAAATACTTTAGGCTTGAGTGTGTGCGGGGGGAGGGGGAGAGCGCTGTATGCTAGATTACTAGTTCAAAGAAATATTTTCAACAAGTCATCATAATGTTTTGATCCCCAAACCCCCAAATAAAAATCACAGTACTATGCCACCCACCTCATAAACTATGTACAGTACATGACTAGTGTAGAATTAAAAAGCAACAATAGTGATTGATTCTCAGAATATCCAGAATTGTTATGCAAGCCCATGTCAATAAACGGAAAAAAATAATAATAATATTTTAGAACTTGATTCTCAGAATATCCAGAATTGTTATGCAAGCCCATGTCGATAACCGGAAAAAAATATATATTTTTTTTTAAAACTTGAACTTCTAATTGAATGGGAAGTCATACACGCATGCGCAGGAATGTGATGCCACGCTCGGGAAGATTCAAGCCAGAAAGCCACCCATTACAACAGAATGGTGTGGGAGAGGTGTAGATAAGAAGTTGAAATACTTTAGCCTTGTGTGTGTGCGGGGACGAGCGCTGTATGATGGATTATCAGTTCATAATGTTTAATGCGCAGAAATGCGATACTGTAACACGCCTATGCATTTCAACAATGTTCCAATGAGACATACACGCATGCGCATAAAATAAAAACAGTATGAAAAGAAGAGCAAGCCTAGTAAAAGTATTGATTAATAAATAATACATATAGAAATGTGATAATGTTATTTTCGGAAGCAGATGCGACGTTATATTTTTGTAATACTGTACTTCTTCTCCCTAAGGAGCCTCATACTACTACTGTATACAGTATGAACTCGGAACGTTAATTAATCTCTGCTTCAAATATAAATCTTTCCCATTTACAATTACAGCACGCGCACACAGAATTGCAGAAATGTAAGGCTGTACTGTACTGTAGGTTGAATTGCTGTTAGACTTTCAAGACAGCTCGCGATGGCCCACCTGAGTTTCTAGACGGTATTGCAGTATTGCAGACAACGCTAAAAAAGCGAGCGCTAAAATAACAAAAACCGCTTGGAAAACTAAGAAAACAGAGCGAGTCTGGCCGCGGTTATCAGGGCGGCGCGGCTTCGGCCGTTTTAGAATAAAAGCTGGCGCAGCTATATGTATACCGTATTTCCTCGATTCTAGGACGCACTTTTTTTCCTATTTTCACATTTCTAAAATAGGTCTGCATTTTAGAATCGATGTATTAAAAAAAATCAGCTAGGGGGCGCTGCTGCAGATGCCGGCCGGGATATTGTATTGTATTGTATTGTATGTATTTATTTATATAGCGCCATTAATGTACATAGCGCTTCACAGCAGTAATACATGTGGTAATCCAATAAATAACAGATAATATAAATAACAGATCATGGGAATAAGTGCTTTAGACATTAAGGAAGAGGAGTCCCTGCTCCGAGGAGCTTACAGTCTAATTGGTAGGTAGGGAGAACGTACAGAGACAGTAGGAGGGAGTTCTGGTAAGTGCATCTGCAGGGGGCCAAGCTTTATGTGCCATGTGTTCAGAATAGCCACAGTGCTATTCATATGCTTCTTTAAGCAAGTGTGTCTTAAGGTGGGTCTTAAAGGTGGTTAGAGAGGGTGCTAGTCGGGTACTGAGGGGAAGGGCATTCCAGAGGTGAGGGGCAGTCAATGAAAAAGGTTTAAGGCGGGAGAGGGCTTAACGAGAAATTAGGGCTGAGATGTAAGGAGGGACAGAAGAGTGTAAAGCTTTAAAAGTGAGGAGAAGAATGGAGTGTGAGATGTGGGATTTGATCGGAAGCCAGGAGAGGGATTTCATGAGGGGAGATGCTGAGACAGAGCTAGGAAAGAGTAGAGTGATTCTGGCAGCAGCGTTAAGGATAGATTGTAGGGGAGACAGGTGAGAGGCAGGAAGGCCGGACAGCAGGAGGTTACAGTAATCAAGACGGGAGAGAATGAGGGCCTGAGTCAGAGTTTTAGCAGTCGAGCAACAGAGGAAAGGGCGTATCTTTGTTATATTGCGGAGGAAAAAGCGACAGGTTTTAGAAATGTTTTGAATGTGAGGGGCAAATGTGAGAGAGGAGTCGAGTGTGACCCCAAGGCAGCGTGCTTGGGCTATTGGGTGAATGATCGTAGTTCCAACAGTAATGTGGAAGGAGGTAGTAGGGCCAGGTTTGGGAGGAAGTATGAGGAGCTCTGTTTTAGCCATGTTGAGTTTAAGGCGGCGGAGGGCCATCCAGGATGATATAGCAGAGAGACATTCAGAAACTTTGGTTTGTACAGTAGGTGTAAGGTCGGGTGTTGAGAAATATATTTGTGTGTCGTCAGCATTGAGGTGATAATTAAACCCAAAAGATGTTATTAGGTCACCTAGAGAGAGTGTATACAGAGAAAAGAGAAGAGGTCCCAGGACAGAGCCCTGGGGTACCCCCACAGAGAGATCAATAGAGGAGGAGGAGGTATTAGCAGAAGAGACACTGAAAGTACGATGGGAGAGGTAGGATGAGATCCAGGATAGAGCTTTGTTCCGAATGCCAAGAGTATGGAGAATGTGAAGGAGAAGAGGGTGGTCCACGGTATCAAATGCTGCAGAGAGGTCGAGTAATATGAGCAGAGTGTAATGACCTCTGTCTTTGGCAGCATGGAGGTCGTCAGTTATTTTAGTGAGGGCTGTTTCCGTGGAGTGAGCAGTGCGGAAGCCAGATTGTAGAGGGTCTAGGAGAGAATAGGTGTTGAGAAAATGGAGCAAGCGAGAGAATACAAGACGTTCAAGGAGTTTAGAGGCAAAAGGCAGGAGGGAGACAGGCCGATAGTTAGAAAGACAGGTAGGGTCAAGCTTGCTGTTTTTGAGTAATGGTATGACTGTTATTCACAATGTGCATGAAAAGCACATGGCTGCGATCACCCCCCCCCCCCCTCCCCTTCCCTGCCCTCCCCTTCCCATGAGGTGCAGAGGGATCGGAAATGCCTGCCAGGGCACATCAACATTGCCCAGAAGACCCCCCCCCCCTTCCTGAATCCCCTTGTGAAATGCAGGAAGTGCAGAGGTAGCTGTGTCTGTGGGTGTGTTTCTGTATGTGTGTCTCTGTGTTTGTGTGTGTGTGTGTGTGTGTGTGTGTGTGTGTGTTTGTCACTCTGTGTATGTCTGTGTGTTTGTGTGTGTGTGTGTCTCTGTCTGTGTGTGTCTCTGTATGTGTTTGTGTGTGTGTGTCTCTGTATCTGTGTGTCACTCTCTGTGTCTCTCTGTCTGGGTGTGTGTGTGTGTGTATGTGTCTCTCTGTGTGTGTGTGTCTCTCCCTGTGTCTGTGTCTGTCTCTCTGCTATCAAAAGCAAGAGAGGAGATTGTTAGAACATGTTCTTTTTACTTTAAGGAAAGCAATGAGTACAGGAATAAAAAGGTACTTGGTAACATCATAAAAAGGGGACACTAAATGTAAATAGCTAAAATCCCCCCCACACTGCCACTGCCCCTGCCATATCTGCCTCTCTCTCTCTGGTCTGTGTGTTCTCCTCCACCCCCCCCTCCATTCTCCCCCCCTCCCATTTTCTTCCCCTCCCATTCTCCCCCCCCCCCATTTTCTTCCCCCCTCCATATTTCTCTCCCCCCATTCTCTCCACCTCCGATTTTCCTCCCCCCCCACTCTCTCTCCCCCCCATTCTCTCTCCCCCCCATTCTCTCTCCTCCCCATTCTCTCCCCCCCATTCTCTTTCCTCCCCCCATTCTCTTTCCTCCCCCTATTCTCTTCCCCCCCTTCCCTCCCATTCTCTCTCCCCCTTCCCTCCCATTCTCTCTCCCCCATTCTGCCTGTCGCTCCCCATTCTGTGCCTGCCTCTCTCTCCCCATTAGTTATTGAAGTGTCATGTGACCCTGCTAGTTAAAAAAATAAACAAAACAATTCTGCACATTTAATACAGTGAGATTTTTTTTCCCCAATTTTTTTTATTAAATCAAGGGTGCGTCTTAGAATTGATGGCGTCTTACAATCGAGGAAATAGGGTATATATATTGCCCCAGGCTCTCCGTGAGAAAGCTATTGTTTTTAGCAGCATTCCGTGAAGGAAAGACTGCGCATTAAACTCTGCTAACCAGCCCCATTATCCCCTTTTTACCTCAGACCAACAACAGGCTATATAAACACACCCTGTTAGTCATCCACATATAGCACGTATTCTGCTTCTGTTCACAAAAAAAACACACAATTCCATTAAAATTTTATTTAAGGATTTTATTTAAGGATTTTTAAGCTATTTTAGAATATATTTTTTCATATATTTACTTTTAATTACCAAGGTTCTTTAATTCCAAAGAGTTTTAAGCTATTTTAAAAATATATTTTTCATACATTTTTAATTCCAAAGTTCTTTTGGCTGTATTGTACCGTTCGATTACTAAAACACTAATACCGTGTTCCATATCTTCCTATCCTCTTATCTCTACGTTTGAGCAAAATCCCGTGCGCTGACCAACCCTCCACCTCCACTGCAACTACAAGAAGATTCCGGGCTTTATCTTCTCTACTGGTCCAGCTGCAGAAAACAACAAGGGCAAGTATACACTACCCTTTCTTTGGTTACACACTACCACACAGGCAACATCACAAGCCTATACAAATAGGGAGCGCCCCAACCTCTTTTCTTTTTGTCTCCGTGGCAGAGGCTCATGCCCTGCGAGCCAACAAGTTATACAGCATTGGTAGTCTTCCTATATTCTAGGGGAAACAGGGCTACATTTGGAGGCGCTGCTGAGAGCAAGACCTGGGGTGCCTCAAAAACCAAATTAAATGATCTCTGTAAATCATGGCTTTACCTTCCCGCCAGAGTGTACGTGACTAGGCGTGGCAGAAACACACCCTCGCGTAGGGTAGTTGCGGTGAGTCAGGTTCCTATCGCCATGCCTCTAGAAATGTTGCAAACTGCATTAAGGCAAATACCCAGATTTTCAAAAGCCCGCCTGGTAGATGTTCAAATAGACAAGGACCCCCAGTGGAATACCCTCCTGGTTGACTGTCGTAGGGACCTTGCCCTCATGGAGCCACAGGCCCCACAGTTTCTGCAGCTCCCTAATGCGCCACCCGGCGGAAGTCCGCTTATCTATCCTTTAGTGGAAACCCAAACCGAAGTACAGAGGGAAGAGTCCCATACGCCTTTATCTGTCAATTATCCAGAAAGCGATGTTGGAAGCTGTCGGTCTGAACTTAGCCGTCCCAGTTCCTATGTGTCAGAGGAAGCGGAGCTGTGTAGGGATATGCTGCAAAAACTCACGGAAAAGATAAACCAGTTGGCTTCTCAGCCAAGTCTACCACCATTAGCCGAGGCTTTGAAACTAGCGTCTCACTCCCCAAATTACCGGAAACTGAAAGCCTTCTCTGGGGTCCTTCCCACACCTACTGGAGAGGACGGGATAGAATCTTGGAAGGAACACACCCGGACAGTGATGGAGGAATGGTCCTGTACCGAGGCCATCAAACGACAACATCTCATGGAGTGCTTGAAACCACCTGCTTCTACTCTGGTCAGTATTCATCGGGAACAACACCCTGACCTAACTTCCAGGATAATAGTTGAGTTCCTGATGGAAGCCTACGGGGTGGCGGAAGATGAAGTAGCCCTCTGGGCTAAGTACTATGCCATCAACCAGAAGGAAGGAGAAGAATTGTCAGCCTTCATCCATCATGTTCAAATAGCTCTAGGGCCTTTGCTTCACCGCAAGTTCGTTCTCGCTTCACAAATGGATGAATACCTTCGTAAGCAGTATCTGCGGGGTTGCAGTCCCAGTCACCCAATAGCTAACATGATTCGTGACAACCTCACGCGAGGGAGTTCTCCCACATTCACTGGCTTACTTCAACATGTCAATGAACACGAGGCTCATCTATTACTCCATTCTCCTCAAAAATCCAAGGGATCCTCTACACCCAAGAGCAAGGGGTCTAGCGAGAAGAGGGAGTAAAACCCCGTCAAGTCAGCGGTAGACAAGCCAAAATATTCCGGGAGGACCTCCCCTCTCTACAACCGCCGCAAACTGCCCCGTGACCAAGTGTGGAAGAAAGGGCCACCTATCCAACGACTGCCCTATGGGAGAGCGCCGAGACCGGAGTCCGTCCCCCAAGACGTTTCCTCCAACGTTATGGTCTGTGGGGTATACACAGCGGATGGGAGAACCCCGGAGTCCTCTGAGGAGATGGGGCCCCAAGCGCCAGATGACAAGCGGGAGCCACTGCCACTGTGGACAACCCCACCACTCATGAAAACACCCGAGTAGGACCTGTAGCCCTCATACGCATCTTAGTGGATGGCATCTATTCTTCGGCGTTGCTGGACACCGGGTCCCAGTTGACCATTATATACCAAGGGTTTTATGATCAACACCCTCAGAAGAGACCATTGAGGTCAGCAGAACATATGAAAGTAAGAGGATTGAGCAGTGAAGACTACCCCATTCTCTCCCTATTTCCTTATGTTCAGGCGAGAGGCCTGGCTGCCCGTAGATATACGCCAAAGAGTATCCACTACTGGAGTTCAAAATGCCAACCACTTCAAATATGTATAGCGGCTTCAGGAGACTTTACAGCGAGCATATCAGCAGGCAGAAAAGTGTCCACGGAGAGACTAAATGCGGGAAATAAAAACGTTATGACCACAAAGTCAAACACCGTGAAATTCGTCCTGGTGACGTTGTACTTCTCCGCAACCTGGGAGTACCGGGAAAACATAAGATAGCCGACCGTTGGCGGGATGGTGCATATGAAGTGGAGTCCCAGATGCCTGGCCTCCCGGTATACCGCATCAAAGACTCTGAGGGTCGGGTAAAGGTATGGCATAGAAATCATTTGCTTCCCATTCCACAGGTGGGAGAGGATGAGCCTGAAATACAAACTACCCCTTTGGATGGTGAGCTGAACTCACATGAGGTTGGTCAAGAGACTGTAAATGATACCACCTCTGAAGATCCTATGGAGGGACCCTCCTAAAGGGGCCCCCGAACTCAACGGGCATCTCCCGGAGGAGCTACGGGTAAAGGGCCACGTAATCAAGCGTCTACTAGGGTGGCTCCCGAGAGTCAGCCCTTGGATCCACAGAGTCCATGTTTTGTGCCTTCAAGTGACTATTCAGAGACATTGATCCCCTCAAGGGAAGAGGCTGTGCATCAGGACTGTACTGGTCACTCTCCCAAGGGAGTGACAGAAGAACAGCTCTGCAGAAGCCAGAGAGTTGGTCAGCCTCCAATGAGGATGACCTATGATCAGATCGGGGCACCCCATTATGAGGCTCAGCAGTGGGCTCGCAATAGAGTGAAGTCTGTTATTTTTATGTTCAGCGAAATGTACAATCTTATATAGAGTTTTGATGTGATAAGTTGTATGTATCTTATGCATTTTTATTATATAACCTGTGTATGAAGTATATGAGTTACTGTTATGGTTGGTCCAAGCGGGGACGTTGGATTCTACGAGGGGGAGGATGTAGCCAGGTCCCCCAGGTCTGCCCCTACCTCCACTGCGGTGGGAGAGTCAGGGAGGGTTGCGACGAGTGCAGGGAGTGCTTCGGTGTGCGGAAGGCTGCGCGGTGGCCTGAACGCTCAGGGCGCCACCATTTTGGAAGTTGTGCATGCGCAGTAAGTCCAAGAGGCGACGACGCTGGAAGGGAGCTTGATTATGCGCAGGGAGTGGCTGCAGGAGCGCGTGAAGCCCAGACCAATGAGAGGAGGGCTAGAGCAGGGGACTACGAGTCCCATGAGCCTCAGTTAGACCAGGTGACGCCAGGGAGCCAATAGTGCATCCCTCTCAGAAGTTCCTTGCCTCTCAAAAGAGTTGGGTCACCTCTCCCCTAAGGGAGATCACCATCTGTGTCAGATCCCTGAACACAGTGTAGGGTATACTATCAATTGGATCTGACAGCCTCACTGCTGCAAACACTCATTAACCTTGCACTCTGTAGAACCACTGATTAACCATCTCTCCAACATCCACTAACTTTGGGCAGTCCTGTGTCTTATATAGACTCAGAAAACAGCCACACCTCTTATGTCACTAACAGTGGACACAGAGCATGTTACCACTCTCCTTGTGTACATATGCCACCTCACCAGGGTGTGAGGGCAAACCTCCATGATTGATGCTGGCAATCCTGCATACTTACCAGGTTTACTGCCAGCATGAGAAAGAACTGTATACCATTTTTATACATGGCTATATATATATATATATATATATATATATATATATATATATATATATATATATACATGTAGAGGTATCAGTACCGTGTTAGCCAAGCTTCAATAATCAAAAAATAAATAGATGATACCGTTCTGTGGCTAACGAAATGCTTTTATTTGTGCGAGCTTTCGAGATACACTGATCTATATATACACACACAGTGGTTGACAAATCACCAAAAAATCTACTCGCCACACAAAAAAAATCTACTCGCCACCTAGTACCAAACGTGTGCTGCTTGGGCCAATATTTACTCGCCCGGGGGTTAAATCCACTCGCCCGGGGCGAGCAAATGTATAGGTTTGTCGAACACTATATACATATATATATATATATTGCCCCAGGCTCTCCATGGCAGAGGCTCAGGCCCTGCGAGCCAACAGGTTATACAGCATTGATAGTCTTCCTGTATTCTAGGGGAAACATGGCTACATAAGGTTGAATTAACAACAAGTGTACCATTAAAATGAATTAGTGGAACTGGTACATTAAAGTAATAAAATGTAAAAAATCAGAAATGTTAATATAAGACTAGCAAGGAAAATGTTTTTTATTTGTTTCGATGTGATCAGTGTCTTTTAAATTAGAAGAAATGAAAAAGAGAGAATAATTTGTTATATTTTTATTTGGCAGTACTGTACTTGTTAAAGTTTAGATAATTCAATTTTACACAATGTGTGATTAGGTTAGAAATGCCTCTTTATACACGTTACTGTTTAAATGTTCTTTTCCATTGAAATGTAAGATTTGCAGATATTTTTAATCCAATTCCACTCCTTTCTGAAGACTAAAATCGAAGCATATTTCTATAATTATTGTAAGAATAAAACATTTGCTTTGAAAACAGCTTTCACTACTAGAACATACAGTAATTATTTCAAACATACCAAACATTGCATAGATTCTGAGCATTTAAACAGATTTTAATGATAGCTTACATTGGATATGCTAACAATTTTGGAAATGTGATTTATTTAACAACTTTCCTAGAATAAGGACAGAATTTCCTTTAAGAAACGTATACCAGACAGGCACAGCTTAACACTACAGGTACAGAAACAGCGGTGCTAGGTTAAAAGTTCATTTTTATCATTCCTTTCCTGGAAGTTCAGCTAGGACCCTATGTAATCCTTTGCTCACATTGGGGCCTTAAACAATCACATATGCAATCAAAGATTGAAACATCTTAATAAAAAACATAATTTGTGACTTGGTTTTGGACAACACACATTGCTTTGCTGAAGAAAGTATATATTTTAAATGTTGTAGGATTTTTTCATTACTCTGATCTTTTCTGCTCGTCAATACTTGTCAAATTCACCTTTTTATAGAAAGATCTTTAAAGGATTTAGCATTTCTAAAATTAATTTCCTTGATGACATTCGGTGAGATCAATAAAGTAAGAAATGCCAATACATGCAATAGTTTATAAGGTAATAAGAATTTATGCTATTGGTAAATCTTTTGAGGTAGTTGGGAAATATACAAAAAAAGTCTCTGAACTTATAAATGATGTTCTGCATAGCAACATAACAATAACCAATTGTGTTTAATTAAAGACAATGTTTAGTATTATAATTATATATAACTTTTAGTTGTGCTACAAACTCTCACATTTCCACACCCACCCACACCATTTATATCCCCTCTCACTCCACACACACCTTGTGTAGAGCACTGTTTATACTGTGGGCTCTCCATTCATTTTTATTCACACTGATACACATACACACTCTTTCTTCACTTGCTTTCAGTTACCCTTTGACACCTCTAGCCATAAAACACATCCACACCGGGGGAAGGAACAGCACAGATAACATTCCAAGAGACACTGTTTTTAAGTAATCCTTGCTTCATTCATTGTAACATCGCCGGAAGAAGAGATCAGTGTATCTCGAAAGCTCGCACAAATAAAAGCATTTCGTTAGCCACAGAACGGTATCATCTATTTATTTTTTGATTATTGAAGCTCGGCTAACACGGTACTGATACCTCTACATATATATATATATATATATATATATGTATATATATATATATATATATATATATATATATATATACACACACACAGTGGTGTGAAAAAGAAAGTACACCCTCTTTGAATTCTATGGTTCTACATATCAGGACATAATAACAATCATCTGTTCCTTAGCAGGTCTTAAAATTAGGTAAATACAACCTCAGGTGAACAACAACACATAACATATAACACCGTGTCATGATTTATTTAACAAAAAAAAAGTCAAAATGGAGAAGCCATGTGTGAAAATCTAAGTATATCTTATGATTCAAAAGCTTGTAGAACCACCTTTAGCAGCAATAACTTGAAGTAATCGTTTTCTGTATGATTTATCAGTCTCTCATATCGTTGTGGAAGAATTTTGGCCCAATTCATTGAGGTTTTTGGGCATTTGTTCATTCACAGCTCTCTTAAGGTCCAGCCACAGCATTTCAATTGGGTTGAGGTCTGGACTTTCACTGGGCCATTGCAACACCTTGATTCTTTTCTTTTTCAGCCATTCTGTTGTAGATTTGCTGGTGTGCTTGGGATCATTGTCCTGTTGCATGACCCAATTTCAGCCAAGCTTTAGCTGTCGGGCAGATGGCCTCACATTTGACTCTAGAATACTTTGGTATACAGAGGAGTTCATGGTCGACTCAATGACTGCAAGGTTCCCATGTCCTGTGGCTGCAAAACAAGCCCAAATCATCACCCCTCCACCACCGTGCTTGACAGTTGGTATGAGGTGTTTGTGCTGATATGCTGTGTTTGGTTTTCGCTAAACGTAGCGCTGTGCATTATGGCCAAACATCTCCACTTTGGTCTCGTCTGTCCAAAGGACATTGTTCCAGAAGTCTTGTGGTTTTTTTCAGAGGCAACTTTGCAAACCTAAGCCGCACTGCCATGTTCTTTTGTAGAGAGAAGAGGCTTTCTCCTGGCAACCCTTCCAAACAAACCATACTTGTTCAGTCTCTTTCTAATTGTACTGTCGTGAACTTTAACATTTAACATGCTAACTGAGGCCTGTAGAATCTGAGATGTAACTCTTGTTTTTTTTGCAATTTCTCTGAGCATTGCACGGTCTGACCTTGGGGTGAATTTGCTGGGACTTCCACTCCTGGGAAGATTGGCAACTGACTTGAATGTTTTCCACTTTAGAATAATCTTTCTCACTGTAGAATGATAGACTTTAAATTGTTTGGAAATGGCCTTATTACCCTTCCCAGATTGATGGGCAGCAACAATTGCTTCTCTAAGATCATTGCTGATGTCTTTCCTCTTTGGCATTGTGTTAACACACACCTGAATGCTCCAGACCAGCAAACTGATAAAACTTCAGCTTTTATAGAGGTGGTCACACTTGCTGATGATCAATTAATCAAGGGCATTTGATTAGCAGCACCTGTCTGCTATTTAGCATCTTAATTCCTATGGAAGCAGTAAGGGTGTACAGCTCAACCCCGTTATAGCGCGGTCCCCGGGGGCCACCCGATCCGACCGCGCTAGATCCGGGGTCGCGCTAGTTTTAAAAAAAATGGCCGCCGCGTGCCCGATTGGGAGGAGGGAGCCGGAAGCCCTACACGTCCCCCAGCAGCCACCAGCGGCCCTCTGTGTCCAGCCGCAGCCTGTTCCTTACCTCCCTCCCCTCCACCACCGGCATCCATCCCCCTCCACCGGCATCCACCTCCTTCCCCCCCACGAGGCCCCACACCTACCGGCCCGTCGCCCGGCATCCAGAGACCCTCCGCTCCCGCCCTCAGTCTGTGTGTCTCTGACACAACACTCCTACGCGGCCCTCCGAGTCCCAGCCTGCTCCTTACTCACCCCCCCTACCGGCATCCACACCACCCCCCCTTCCTACTGACACCTCCCCCCCCTCCTCCCGATGCCAGCTCCGCTCCGAGCTCAGCAGCCGACACCAAAGGTAGGGAGGGGGAGTGGGAGGGGGTGTGTGAGTGCGGTGTACTGTGAGTGCTGTGTGCTGTGTAGTGTGTGCAGTGTGCTGGTAGTGTGTGTAGCGCAGTGTGCAGTGTACAGTGTGCAGTGAGTGCTGGTAGTGTGTGTAGTGTGCAGTGTAGTGGGGTGTGCAGTGTGCAGTGTGCAGTGTGTGCTGGTAGTGTGTGTAGAGGGCTGTGCAGTGTGCAGTGTAGTATGCAGTGAGTGCTGGTAGTGTGTGTAGTGGGCTGTGCAGTGTGCAGTGTGCAGTGAGTGTTGGTAGTGTGTGCAGTGTTAAGTGCAGTGGGGTGTGCAGTGTGCAGTGTGTGCTGGTAGTGTGTGTAGTTGCT
The DNA here is from genome assembly GCF_040206685.1 of Ascaphus truei. Lineage (NCBI taxonomy): Eukaryota > Metazoa > Chordata > Amphibia > Anura > Ascaphidae > Ascaphus > Ascaphus truei. The sequence goes on along the minus strand of NC_134487.1, from coordinate 309,194,006 downwards.
GGTAGTGTGTGTAGTGGGCTGGTCAGTGTGCAGTGTAGTGGGGTGTGCAGTGTGCAGTGTAGTGGGGTGTGCAGTGTGCAGTGTAGTGGAGTGTGCAGTGTAGTGTGATGTGGAGTGTGTAGTGTAGTGGAGTGTGGAGTGTGCAGTGTGCAAAAATAAATCACCCATTTTAGAACTATATAAGTTCTCTACCTGGTTAGATCCACCAAAGGGCTTCTTTGATTGTAAAATGTGCACAGCCTGCTTATATAGTTCTAAAATGGGTGATAGTTTTATATCTACCACCACACAAAAATCATACAAAATCAAACAGCATTTAAACTGTAGATCCAATTTCGTAGTTTACCTTTTAGAGTGTAACTGCGGTTTACAATACATATGCAAAACTATACGCCCCCTCAGGACGCGTATATTAGAACACCTTGGTAACATTAAAAAGAAATTAACTACTCACAGTGTATCTAATCATTTTTTGTTATTTCACAATGCCAATCCAAAAGGTCTCACATTTAAAGCTATAGAACAAATTATGCCCCATTGGAGAGGGGGAAATAGAAATTCCGCTCTTATAAAGAGGGAATCCTATTGGATGTTCGAACTCCAAACAATATCCCCCTCAGGTCTAAATTTAGAATTTGATGTTAAACCCTTTCAGTAATGCATTATTGTGTTATCTAATCACAGTCTTTTGTTCTCCTTTAGATTCCTTGACAGGTCATTTACATAAATCAGTTTTCTCATAGATCGCCACACTATGTGTTGAATAAGTTTATTTCATAGACTTAATACCGTTTTAATTTTAATAGTGTTTTATTTTAATTTTATTAGTATTATTTTAAATACTGTTTTTCTATTGCTTTTTATTATATAAACTCATATTATGAAATATTTTAATAAATTATGTCATTGTTTCTTTTTGAACTCCATATATGTACGATATGAAGGTAATACACTATGCCATCGGCTATGTTTAGTTCTCTCAATCACTCAATTACCCAATTAGTTATCAACCTATGGGTTTCAAGTTTATAGTATATTAAGTCCTTAGTCACCAGTTATCGACACTCCTGAAGAAACCAAGGAAGGTGAAACGCGTAGAGTGTCGCTAGTAAACGTATCACACAGCTGACCGGAACCTTGGATCCTGCTGACGTCATTTCCGGTATCGGTGAAACGCATCCGTGAGACGCACGCCATACAGAGAAGCAGAGTACAGAGGAAGCAGAGAATCTATCCTGCAGCCGAGATCCAGTTGTGAGATCTAAATGCCTGTTTAATTCTTGAATCATGTGAGTGCATTGTATCTTACCTATTCCGATAAATATTTGCATAAAGTCTGCACTATGTCCGGTTTTCTTTTGGTCAATAAGGTACCCGTGGGCATACCGAGGTTTACATCCATACCACCGCAGCTAAAAGATACCATTACGTGTATTCATTCCATCTCACACTTGTGAGTATTCCACCTAAAGATTTTAAGAAAACATCTTCACTGTTATCACAACAATATTGCACCATCAGAATATTTCTTCTATTTCCACATGTTTGCGCTTCCCAACGATCAACACTTCATCTACTTCACATGGGATTGAGAGAGAGATCCCACCACCGGGTTACAGCAGCATTCAGCATATGTGTTTGTATTTACACTGTTGTTTTTTCACTACTGCACTGATTTTCGTTGCACATAGATAATTTAGAGCGCCATTATTGATATATTCACTTTTCACTTGTACCGCTTCTCTTTACTTATCAAGGCTGCACTTGTTATCATTAAGCTATTATTAAATGGCTCTATCATATGTTTTCTTAAATCGATCTAATAGAAATATTAATTTAGATACATATTTCAAAGATGCAAATCTTTCATTTAAAGATGATCAAGAACAAATCAATGCCACTTGTATCAAATTAGAATGCACATTGATACGTGACACTAAAAAATGGCTTGATTTACTATTTTTAAGAAAATATGTAGAATATAAAATAATCCCTAGGGGATTGAGAATCCAAAAAAATCCATCCATGGATTTAAGTGATGAAGAATTTGTATCTAAAAGGAATATTACACAAAATGAGTGTTCTTTTAATTTAATGAAATTAATTATGCAACAACAAGAAAAACATCTCACTGTATTAGATAAAGAAATAGAGGACCTACAAACCGAATTAGGGTCTTTAGAAAATATCAAAGATTACAATAAAAGAAATGCTAAAATGCAAAAAAATATTGATACTTTAAAAAAAGAAGTGATTGCTATTAAATTACAAAAATTCAGAAGAGATCAGGATGACTATGCTAAAGGCGTAGAAAGAACATGGAACAAAGGTTCCAAAATAGCCTGAAAGCACAGTCAAATCCTGATCCTCCTGAAAAAAAGCCTTATATCTACTTCCAATATGGATACCTCTTATAGAGGCAAATTCACAGACAAATACCCCAAAAAACATGCAGGTTTTTTACCCCAGGTTTTAACAACAAAAAAAACAGATACTAAAATTCCCCCGACAGGAGGAAAGGCTAAAGAAAAAACTAAACACATAGAAATTAGCGACATTATAGGTAAATCAGCTAAAGAAAATCTGAACATAACTAATACACCACCAGCAAAAGAGTCAATATCTTTTTTAGAACCAAGGAGGTGTATGAGTACATGGGAAACCAGGAATCCATTTCACCCCTTAACAAATTCAAAACCACCTTTAATACAAAGAAACAAAAGACGCATGTCAGAGGGAGACGAGGGGGCAGAGCACGGCAAAACAAGAAAAATGTTTTAAAAACCCAAAATATCTTTAATTTGAGTCAAAAGATTCTTACAGAAAACCAAAATAAAGTTATTAGTAAAGGACTTACCTTTGCTCCAACTATTGGACCAAATAAATTTAATTTGTATATAGATGCACACAAATTTTTGAGATCATTGACCCTCAAGAGATTTTTTATTAACAAGGAAGCAGAAGCCAGAAATTGGATTAATCCACAAATTAATGTTACAGATTGTCCAACAACATCGTTCAGGAACCTTCAGATTGTATACATTCTAAATTCAAACCAAAATCCCACTTTTTTCCTACGTTTGCAAAAGGAAACCATCTAGAAGTCTTTTTCCAACTAATTACTAAAGATCTAGAGGCTCTAACTGCCAAAAAAAACAAATATCACACAAATCTAACTAAAGATGAAAAGATAGCATTAGAAGAATTGGCATTGGATCAAAGTATTGTAATTAAACCAGCAGACAAGGGAGGGGGAGTGGTAATCATGGATCATAGCTATTATATGCATGAAGCCAACAGAATTTTAGGTGATACCAATACTTACCAAAAGCTAAAATCCAACCCCTCCACTCTTTATAAAAAGGAGTTGTTGACCCTATTAGAAGAAGGTAGAAAACAGGGTATATTGGAAGAACACAAGTTCCAATTTCTCAACACACTGGATCCAGTGTTCCCTGTTTTCTACTTCCAACCAAAAATACATAAAAATCTCACACATCCTCCCGGAAGGCCTATAATCTCCGGAATAGGGTCACTAACAGCCAATCTTTCTGAATTCATAGATAGCTATTTGCAAGAAATAGTTAAAACACAGAAATCCTATTTAAACGATACTAGAGATGTGATAATGTTATTAAGAGATATTAAATGGCAAGACAACTATTTGTTAGTCACTACAGATGTGACGGCCTTATATACATCAATTAAACATGCTGATGGATGTAGAGCCGTCAAGACCTTTTTGGAGAAGGGTGGGAAATTTCCAAACAAACAAATAGAATTTTTAATCAAATGTATAAAGTTTATTCTGCATAAGAACTTCTTCTGGTTCAATGACAATTTTTACTTACAGCTGTGTGGGACCGCCATGGGGACCAAGTTTGCGCCCAGCTACGGCAACCTGCTCATGGCCATGTGGGAAGATCAGTACATATGGTCATGGGAGGGACTGGACGCGAACTTGGTCACATGGCGGAGATACATAGATGATATCATCTTTGTTTGGAGAGGCACACAAGAGGATCTCAATATGTTCCTCATTTACCTGGATGCTAATGAATTTAATTTAAAATTTATATCTACGATTAGTGAATCCACTGTAAATTTCCTGGATCTTACAATCTACATAGAAGATAATCTAATCAAAACAAAAAATTTCTTCAAAGATGGTGATGCAAATAATTTTATTTTGCAGTCCAGTTGCCATCTTAATAAATGGATTGCAAACATCCCATACGGACAATACCGTAGATTGAAACACAACTGTACTGATAATCATATATTTGAGGAACAATCTGCCATTCTATCCAGGAAATTTGCAGAGAGACACTATGATGCCAATGCAACACATCAAGCATTGGTTAAAACCAATTCTACATCTAGAGAATCTATGTTGATTTCCACTAATAATAATAATAAAAATAGATTGGAACATAATATCATAAAGGTGCCCTTCATCACACAGTATAATAAGGATGCTAACAAAATAAACAAAATTCTTAACACACATTGGCCCATAATAAAAAAATGACCAAATATTGGGTAAACATCTACCAGATAGAGTACAGATGGTCTATAAAAAAGCTCCAAATATTAAAAACAGGCTTGCTCCCTGTGCATTGAAGAGACAACCCGTGACCAACCACTCTACCTGGTTAGATCCACCAAAGGGCTTCTTTGATTGTAAAATGTGCACAGCCTGCTTATATAGTTCTAAAATGGGTGATAGTTTTATATCTACTACCACACAAAAATCATACAAAATCAAACAGCAATTAAACTGTAGATCCAATTTCGTAGTTTACCTTTTAGAGTGTAACTGCGGTTTACAATACATAGGCAAAACCATACGCCCCCTCAGAACCCGTATATTAGAACACCTTGGTAACATTAAAAAGAAATTATACACTACACTATGCCATCGGCTATGTTTAGTTCTCTCAATCACTCAATTACCCAATTAGTTATCAACCTATGGGTTTCAAGTTTATAGTGTTACCTGTCAACCCCGGTCTCCCCCTCCCCCTTCCCCCCTCTTATCTCCCCACCCCTCCATCTCCCCCCCCCCTTCCTCCCCCCTTCCCCAGGTCCAAAATCTATAAGCTTGACCTACTGACAAAAAGAGAGGTTATAATGCTTTACATGTACTGAGCTTGTTAAGAGTTGTTCTCACGCTTATTACGCTGGTTTTAAGGATTGTCAGAAAGATATCCATGTTATGTTTATGTTAGGAGTTTTCCCTCCCCCCCCCCCCTTCCCCTTCCCCAGGTCCAAAACCTATAAGCTTGACCTACTGACAAAAAGAGAAGCTGCAATGATTTCCATGTAATGAGCTTGCTAAGAGTTGTCTTCACTTTTATTACGCTGGTTTTACGGACTGTCAGGAAGATCTCTATGTTATGGTTATGTTAGAAGTTTCCCCCCCCATTCTATTCCGCACCCCACCAGTCAAACTCTCGTATAGACTATTTTTTTGCTACCAAAAATATCCTGGAAGCCTGCACAAATTCGGACTTAGGCCCCATTACATGGTCAGATCACGCCCCCATCACATTAACCCTATCCACCCCATTTCATAAATTAACCGCCTACACTTGGAAGCTGAACGACTCCCTACTGAACCACCCGGAGGTAGAAAAAGAAATTAAAAAGGCTCTTAGGGAGTACTTCGCTCTCAACTGGGGCACAGTAGACTCTCTGGCGGTTCTGTTGGAAGCCCATAAGGTAGCAATTAGGGGAACATTTATTTCAATTGCATCCCACAGAAAGAAGGCCAAGGTGAAATTAATAACAGATCTGACAACTAAAATAATTAAGCTGGAACAACAGCACAAATTCAACCCCTCGAAAAAGATTTATAAAACCTTGACCGCAGCCAGGATTGAGCTAAAACAAGCCCAAATGGAAGAAGTAGAAAAAGCTCTTACATGGACTAGTCAGAAATACCATGACAAGGGCAATAAGGCCGACAGACTTTTGGCGAGCAAACTAAGAGGTATACAGAAGCGTTCCCAGATCACAGCGATAAAAAATAAATCGGGAGAAATAATCTATAACGAACAAAAAATAGCGGAGGAATTTACCACATTTTATACTAAACTTTATAACCTCAAGGCTCAGGATGGGAACACGGGGACACCAGCCACTGAACCTATTAGTAATTACCTGTCCGATTGCCTCCTACCGACACTGACAGAGGAGGAGAATCAAATACTTAACGCAAAAATTACCCAAAAAGAGCTGGCGGACGCAATAAAAACATTAAAAATCTCAAAAGCCCCTGGCCCCGACGGCTTCTCCAATGTTTATTACAAAAGATTCTCCCCGATCCTAACTAAACACCTACTCAGCTTATTCAATTCATTCATGGAGGGCAGCTCAATCCCCCCATCAATGACCCAGGCCAATCTCGCCATCATCCACAAAGAGGGTAGGGACCCACTGCTATGTGGGAGCTACCGACCAATCTCCCTACTAAATAACGATCTTAAGCTATACAGCAAAATCCTGGCAAATAGACTGAATCCCATCCTACCGAGATTAATTCACAACGACCAGGTGGGGTTTGTATCTGGCAGACAAGCCTAAGACAACACCCGCAAAATTATAAATATAGTTGATCATGCCCACCTCACAGCTACCAAAGCGGTACTGTTAAGTCTGGACGCAGAGAAGGCGTTCGATAGAATTGATTGGCTATTTCTTGACAAAACAATGCAGAAATTCGGCTTCAAAGATGCGTATCTAGCGGGAGTCCGAGCGCTGTACTGCAGCCCGTCTGCAGTGGTGAAACTCCCGGGGGGTACAGCAAAAAAATTCGAAATTAAAAATGGAACGAGACAGGGATGCCCTTTGTCCCCCGTCCTCTTCGCCCTAACAATCGAACCACTAGCGTCTAAAATACGAGACAATATAAATATACAGGTGTGACGATAGCTTTGTGACAGGCTATTAATAATACACACCAAATATAACTGGGTTGAACTGAACGAGACTTAGATATGATAAAATATCATTTATTCCTTGAAAAAGGTGAACACACGAGATTATACAAATAACAGACAAAATATGGACACTCACTTAAGATGGAAATGATGAAATAGTCAGAAATCGTGACTAGCAGTTCATACAGCAATCTTGAAAATCACAAAAGACACGAAAGACAATAGCCGTAGGCTGAGCCTGGTTCTTATACAATTATTTCCCATTGAACACAACCTGAACCCAGCCCCTCTCATAAATCAGTGGTGAGGTTGACATTTTTCCACAGAGTAAAACTCCTCCCACCCAAGGACGTTTAAAAAACTGCTTTTCCTATCTAAATAACTTCATAACTTCAGTTCAGTAATACTTACTGGCACGCGAGAAATGTTAATACATTCCGGCACGCATGACGCTCCCAATGAGACTAAATATTACCGTGTAATACTAAAATTAAGAGATATATTAATATCTGTCTCTTAGGACCTGCTAGACATCATGTGTCTGTAATCGTTATTTGCGGCTCGGTCCCCCGGTTACACATATGTAATTTTTAGCATGTTCAGCCGAGGACATCTCATGGTATTCTTATATTTAATAAGGTCACTCATTCTGATATCTCCTTGGGTAACCGCACCCCTGGCCCCCATAACCCCTGGTCAATAAATCCTTTGAAGCAGGGACTCCTGTGTAGAGAACATTTGTCACAGGTGCTAGATTTCACACCCAATGCCCCAGACCTGGGCCTAGCTGTCTCTACCAGCAAGATGTGTTAACATACACCAAACCCCCTCTGTACTTTTCACACCCAACTTCAATCAAGCCTTTTGAAGCCCAGATATTTCTGAAAAGACACCACATATTTGTATTTTCCTAAACTGCAGCTCATTAACCCCTTAAGCCCCAGTGTGTGTGTGGTGCAGACACTGGCACAGAAACAATACATTAATACAGGGGAATAAACAGTTGGATGGCTGAAGCAAGGCACAAACACATTACTGGACCCCAGTCCAGTTAACCCCATTGCTTCCCAGGTGAGAGTGGAGGGTGGCCAAATGGGGTGTAACCCCTTTAATCCCGGGCCAAACCCCCTCTTTCTTGACAACAGGGGATACCAATTGGCGGAATAAACTATAAAGTCTCATTGTTCGCAGACGATATCATATTAACATTAACGCAGCCCCAGATCTCCCTTCCCAACTTGCAAAAAGAATTAAAGGAATTTGGCAAAATATCAGGATACAAAATTAACAGTGATAAGTCAGAAGTCCTCAACATAAATCTATCAGAACCAGAGATGTGGACATTGAAATCAAACTTTAATTATAAGTGGAGCCCTACATACATCAAATACCTGGGAGTACATGTATCGAGGAACTATTGCTCCCTATACCAAAATAATTATCCCAACCTATTTAGGAAAATTAAAAAAGATCTGGATAAATGGGAAAAATACCAGATCTCATGGATCGGGAGAATGATCTCAGTTAAAATGAATATACTCCCCAGATTATTAGATTATTTCCAGACGCTCCCGATCCCTGTCCCTGGTTCTGAATTAAAAACTATCCAAAATAAAATCTTCCAATTTATTTGGAACGGAAGGAGACCCCGGGTAGCTAGGTCGGTTCTTATGGCGTCTAGGACAAAAGGAGGACTGGGGGTCCCAGACATTAATAGATATTACCAAGCAGCCCAATTAAAACAGGCGGTCATGTGGAACTCGGACCCAGACAAGCTATGTTGGCTAGCAATTGAATCTCATTACTCCAGAACGCCTTCTCTACCAGCTTTCCTCTGGAGCGGTGACAGGGGAAATGACATGGCGCCCAAATTCGGGCTGGAGGCAATGAAACATACTTGGGACATATGGGCAAAAACTAAAACTAAATTCCTACTCTCGTCCCCTTGCTCTCAGCTCACTCCAATATTTGACAACCCTAAATTACCACCAGGGTGTGAAACCCGACAATTCGACCTATTTAAAACAATGGGGATGAGAGCGATCGTGGACCTGCTGAAAGATGGACAGTGCCTGAGTCTCCAAGAATTGCGAACCAAATTAAAATTACTCCACCTAGATCCATTTAAGTTTCTCCAAATTCGACACTTTCTACAAAAAATGTCCCCATCATTGAAATTCCCCCCTCTCACAAAATTTGAGAAACTCTGTCGCGAAGGAGTACATCAAAAAGGTCTAATAACACAAATATATGCCGGCATGGAGAATCCGGCGAACTCTACCGCTCACGACTATATGCTTAAATGGGAAGCGGAATTGGACATAGTTATTGACAGAGAGGACTGGGAGGAAATATGGGACGCGGCCTCAGGAACTTCCATCTGTACCACGGTGAAGGAAAACATCTATAAAATAATGTATCATTGGTATCTTACCTCAGTGAGGTTAAAACAAATCTACCGTCTGGCCTCAGATCTATGCTGGAGAGGCTGTGGACATAGAGGGGACATGGCCCATATCTGGTGGTCATGTCCAGATATTCAGAAATACTGGCTTACGGTACAAGATTTGATAAAAGAGGTCACAGGCCTCATAATTCCTATAGATCCACTGACCTTCCTACTGGGCAGACCGATAGAGGACATCGATCGCCCAGTATGGAAATTAATCTCCTTTATTCTAACAGTAGCAAGGTGTTCAGTCGCATACTCTTGGAAGAAGATAGCGCCCCCCACCAAACAGCTAATGAAAAAAAGAGTTAACGATGTTATGAGTATGGAAAAACTCACGGCCTTCTTGAAACGCTCAACTGAACGTTCCTATAAAATCTGGGAACCCTGGTTAACCCATTAATCCGAACCAAATCAGGATACAACCCCAGACAGATCTGAACCACAGTAAGGCCGTGAAGGATGGATGCCGGGACCCGACCGGATGAGGAGAGGGTGGAATGACTCCCTCTCTCTCCCCTCCTCCCCACTCCCCCCCCCCCCCTCCTCTCCCCTCTTCTCTTTCTTTTTCCACACCCCAGGGACCATGACATGGCCTTAGGGGATCTTTCCTTTCTTTCTCTCCCCCCCACATGAACAAGGAAAATACAACTGTATTAGGCCAACACTGATAATGTAAAACCAATGTCTGTAAAGATCATTATGCCTAATAAAAACGTTTGAAAAAAAAAAAAAATTGGGGTCAATGCTCAAACCGCGTTATAAGCAGATCCGCGTTATAGAGGATCGCGCTATAACGGGGTTGAGCTGTACTTAGTTTTTCCCACATAGCTTCTCCATTTTGGCTTTATTTTTGTTAAATAAATCAGGACACGGTGTAATATGTCATGTGTTGTTGTCCATCTGAGGTTGTATTTACCTAATTTTAAGACCTGCTGAGGACCAGATGATTGTTATTATGTCCTGATATGTAAAACCATAGAATTCAAAGAGGGTGTACATTCTTTTTCACACAACTGTATATAGATCTAAAAATAAATGTAAATAGGAAACTATATACATTTATAGTATTTTATGTGACAAAACGAGAAAAGTAGTAAGAGTGTTTGTGGCTCTAGAATAAAGGTATTTGTTATGTATTACTTTTTCCCCCCAAAATATTTTATTACAATTTAGTTATTTCAAAAAACGAAAAAAAGCTATCCCCTAAATAGTTTGAACATTTAATTCTGAGGAAACATTGAGATAAAAGAAATGCATATGTAACATTTGTTTGTGCACTTATTACAAATGTGAGATGATAATACAGTACAAGGAAATATTCAGAATTAAACTAACTGGATTTTTAGGAAATTAGTAACAACTGGCTTTGAATGTCACCAATATTTTGTGTGCCCTTAACAATGAATATATCTTTCAGGTGTGATGCAGCAAAGAGTTTTAAGCACTATTATTTTATGGGAAATATGAAATGCTTCATGGGAGATCAAAATTAAAGATCCTATGAACATTTCACTTTGAAATAAATACTATTTTAAGTATGTAGCCGGTCCTCCCTGTCCCAACCTCACATTGGGCCTCCTCAGGGAACTATCATTCTGGCTATAGGGACTTTGGTGGTGCATACCTGCAGGTAACAGGAGGGCCTGGGTCTCCCGCGATGTCATGGGGGATAACAGGACAGGCTACATCTGGGGCTGAGCCCGAATTCTTCTTAATGGTGCAGCGCCTCCATCTTGTGCAGCCCCCAGGTGTATGGGGTGGAGTATCTGCAAAAGAGTTATCTCCCTCTCCTCCCAATATAATCCACTCTCAGACAGGAGGTAAAACAAAAGGGTTCTCTATTGTCCAGGTTGTGTGGAAAGCCAGTGCATCAGAAAAAACAAGTCCTGTTTGGCATAATAAACTGAGGTTTAGGATAAACTCCTTCAATGTAAGCATATAGCATAACGAAGCCCTAATAGGGTTAGGGGACTAGTACCTAATGCCAGCAGCACCATAAGTAAATAGTACAGACCAACGTCCCATATATCAGAGAAAAAAGGGGTACAGCGACCCACAAAGTGAACTCACTCAGTTTCTCCTGGAGTATCCAATCTCAGAATCTTCACAGGCTGCAATCTCCCAGGTGTTGGCAGGAACAAGTAGAAAAATAAGGCAGTGCACTGCCCAAAGTAACAGAAGGAGGCTCACGGTTTTAAGCAACAAAAAATAGATTTATTACATAAAAAGTGGACAAAAGGGTCCCCCCTAGGCCACAGCAGGGGTCCACCAACTAGTTTCAGGCAAAAATGCCCTTTATCAAGGTGCCTGAAACTAGTTGGTGGACCCCTGCTGTGGCCTAGGGGGGACCCTTTTGTCCACTTTTTATGTAATAAATCTATTTTTTGTTGCTTAAAACCGTGAGCCTCCTTCTGTTACTTTGGGCAGTGCACTGCCTTATTTTTCTACTTGTTCTTTATTGTCCAGATTGGTAGCAGCAATTGCACAGCACTTCAGCAGAAGGGTGTTCACCACCAGGATGATTTCTAGACACACTCCTTGTCCAATATAGGAGGTGCCCCTTTCTCTTCTCTTACTCCTTGGTGGAGCAAGATAGTATCTCCCCTCTCCCCTAAGGCTAAGGCCCCGCTCCCAGAGTCAGCGCACCCGCACTGCAGACAGGCGGTGCGCTGAGATACACAGACCGGGAGCTGGAGCGGGAGGTGGGCGGGAGTGGGAGGTTTGACAGGGAGGGGGGGCATTGCTTGAGCGGAGGGACCCGCTACTCTCCCCCCCCCCCCCTCCCTCCCTCCACGGGCTGCAGGAGGGACCCGCTACTCTCTCCCTCCCTCCACGGGCTGCAGGAGGGACCCGCTACTCTCCCCCCCCCTCCCTCCCTCCACGGACTCGGGCTGGAGCTGGAGCTGCTGAAGGTAAAGTTTAAACACACACACACGCAGGCACTCATACATACACACATACACACACACACACGCAGGCAGGCACTCATACATACACACATACACACACACAGGCAGGCAGGCACTCATACACACACACACACACACACACAGACAGAGGCAGGCACTCACGCACTCATACACACACACACACACACACACACACACACACACACATACACACAGACAGAGGCAGGCACTCACGCACTCATACACACACACACACACACAGACAGAGGCAGGCACTCACACACTCATACACACACACACACACACACACACACATACACACAGACAGAGGCAGGCACTCACGCACTCATACACACACACATACACACACAGATAGGCACGCACGCACTCATACACACACACGCACGCACACACAGGCAGGCACTCACGCACTCATACACACACACACAGACAGGCACGCACGCACTCAGACACACACACCGACATGCACTCACCTGCTTTCACTCCACACTCCTCCCCGCTTCCCGAAGCCTCTCCTCCTCCCAAAGCCTCCCCTCCCCATTGGCTCACAGCCACACCACGTGACGCGTCAACGCTAGGAAACACCATTCTCTTGTGTCTCCTAGCGGCTGACGCGCCACAGCGTGTAGTAAGCTGTGCCGCCAGGGGGGACCGGGACTGGCTCGCGAGGATTCCCCTGCTGGTGGGGAACTCGCGACATAGCCGCCCGCGCCAACGAGCGCAGCGGTACCGAGGCCTTAGGGAGAGCCTTCAGCATACCAGAGCCCTGGCAGCTTAATTTGAACCCACCATCCTCTGTCTGAACTGCAGAGGAACCACCTCTCTCAAGGCTAGAGAGGAACACTGTCTGACACACTGAACTCACATGCTCAACTAGACTAAACACCAGGCATGAGCACTACCTTCTCTGACCAACTGAATCACAGTGGTTGGGGCAAACCCATTTTAACTCCTGGCAAACCTGCCCTTACCAGGGATTATTGCACAGGAGGAGGAAAGAATAATAGCCCAAACCTACCAGGGCTATACACTCCCTCTGGTGGAATCCAATGGTCCCCACTTGGACCAAAATTTTGCTGGACCATCCTGCAGGCGAACAACCTGTACAATTGAAACAGAAATGACAGTTGATAAGTCATCACAGGGTACACATGCTGAACACCCACACACCCAGGGCGGTGAAATACATAGGGTAACTACCAACATGGAGGACCCAAACTAATAGTAATGCCGGGGATCTGGCTTACGCACCTCCCTCCCATTGTGATCCACAATCTTAATGAAAAAGGTTCGCAGAGGGCCATTTTCAGGGCGATACACTATCTTATTCATGTAAATCCCTCTCCCCACACTCCAAACTTTCATGAGATGACAGATCTTTTCCTCTGAATAATACACAGAGTTACTACTCTTGGTCATTTAGTACTCTATCACAGCTTCTCGCAGCCATGATTCATGCTGCTCCTCTATCTCACGCATGATAGGCTCAGGCACATATGGATAGTTAAATCCATGGGACTGTCTATAGCGGGCCACTATAGCTCTGTCAGCTCTGCTCAATTTGATCAACTTACGATCCCCAGCTGTACCTGGCAAGACCCAGGACAATGGTTCTTCAGGGGCAATTTCATCATAGAGGATGGATGGACCTTGGGGAATTATCATGCCCTGTTTAATTCCTCTTAACCTCCTCTCTAACTCGTCAGCAGCCTCTTTCTCTGAGTAGGTGCCCTTACCCCACCAACGATCAACCAAATCATCTTGTAGTATGATGAACCTAGTACGGTCCATGAACACAGAAAAGCCCTTGAACATAGGAGTCCACCATTTGGTGCTATGGTCCTCTACCCCAGATGAAGATGCTAACTCCTCCATTTCTCCTCTGGCAGATACTCCTGAGGTACCACTAGATAGTGAACCTTTACCTCTTCCTCTGTTAACATATTTACACACAGTAGTAGATTGAACGGGTGATTTCGCTCTCATGGAACTCTCCCTCACAGAAGATACGGTTTCCTTAGATTTACCCTTAGGTGTGGGCCTAAACACAGCAGGATTTTCAACCGGGATCCTACTACTCCAAGGGATCTCCCCATTTGACCCTTCATCGCTGGTCACCCAATCCCTCCAGTCCATAGACAAATGGTGTACCTTCTGCTTCTTAACCCCACTAGGACCCAGTGAGCTGGAACGTGACGGGGCAGTGGCTGGGGCAGTGGCGCTAGGGGCAGGGACCGGGGCAGGAACACATTCCTTTACACAGTCTCTGAGCCGGGCTGTGCCGCGACCTGTGGATGATTGGGGAGGCTTGACATCTACAGACCTCTTTAATCCTCGGCCCGGTACAGTGTCCATCAATTCATCTTTCTCCTTCCGATCAACGCAGACGATATCCGGAGCTGCACTTTTCCGGTCCACCCCGCGGGGGCAACTGGATGTGACGTCATCATCCGTCGACGTCGCGGACTCCCGGTACATGTCCAGGTCCCACACCGGAAGGGCGTCGTCAGTCGCTCTCAACACCGGAAGTGGCGGCGGTGGCGTTTCGGGATCGCGGAAATGCCACGGGTAAACCACGAGCCATCTTCTCACGCCGACTTCCTCTCTCGTCACCTGGCGGGAGTAAGGGGGTGGTGCTTCATCCTTACCGCTCCGAATGCTCTCGGTGGGTTTCTTCTCCTTCGCAGTCGTCTCGGGTCCCATCTCCGCTACGCTGGCAGTCGCCACTGCCATGGGATTCTTCCGCGGTTCCGACCGCACCAGCGGCTGCTGTCGGGGGATCTCCAGACTCAGCTGCTCAGCATTGCAGATAAGTTGCTCACACAGCACGGCATCGTTGCAGTGATCCGCCGGTAGGCGCATCACCACCGATGACACACTCACTTTCTCGTCGTCCGATAAGGCAGGCAGGGACACCTCCGCAGGGGAGCGATGGCGGGGTTCTTTGCTTGGGATGGGCACACTGGGCACGCAGCGGTCTGGTTCCGGCACCACCATCAGTAGCGATTCCCCTCTCCCTTGGGCAGTCACCATTTCTCCTTCCACCAGGCCCGGTAGCACAGTCTCAGCTACCGCGCTCAGGTCTGAAGCACCAGGCTTCATATCACCTTGATCAGGGGTGACATCCACCGACAGGCACTCCACTTCAGTTAGTGTCGCTTTCGGAACCTCCACAGGAGCCAGGATAGTTGAGAAGGGGTCCACTGGCCATAGGTAAAAAAACCCACACTGTGGACACCTTGCATGGGTACTCGGCTCCGGTCCAGGTAATCTGCACTGCAGACACAGACACTTCAGGTACTCTTTACCTCCCACCTCCACCACCAGGAAGCCTCCTGGGAGTGTATAGGAATTCACACGGCACAGAGGCATATCGCTAGCTGCTGACATAGTAGATAGAATTGTCTCTCGACACAAAGTTCTTGCTCACTCGCCAGTCTCAACGGAATGAAGGTGTGGAAGCTCACATCCGGCTCCTCATTTCTTCTCTTGGAGACCCTGTGATTGGTTCTTCATGTGCCCCCTCCCTCTGGTGGAGTTTAGAGGAGGGGCACTCAGCTTCTCCTCGTGACGTGAACTGGGGTGAGACCCAGTCACAGTACAGGGGGGCACGGCCACAGCTTCCGTGCTGCTTTCCTCTTGCAGACAGGGTGTTGGCTTTCGCGCCAAACCAAGCCAAATCTTTGCACACAGCTTCTCCAAAGCACGTGCGTTCCGCAGTCCCGGCGGGAACCGCCATTTTGTTTTCTCGATGCCGTGCGGGGTACCACCCACAGCCACCATTTTGGATTTCTCAGTACCACACTGGGTACTACACACAGAGATCCCAGTACTGCACGGGGTACTACATACGGCCGCCATCTTTAATGATCCCCTTGTACTCACATTAACGCAATCTTCACTGCAATCTTCACTGCCATCAGGTAGACTCCCCGGTTCATACCACACGCCATTTCAGCTCTAATCATTAATAAGATTGTAGCATACTCCAGGCTAGACAAAACTCTTTCTCTGCATACTGTACACGATAACAGTCCAGTCAAGTGCTCTGTGGTGATAGCTTGGCTACCGGCTAGATGTGCTTTTGGAGGGCTTCTCCTCCTCAGCACGGGCGTCCCTCATCTTGGCTGCCAGTAGCAAAGACCACTTTCCAGAAGTTCCGGATCCACATTACCCAGGTTACTTCCTCCAGGCATCTATGATCACTCGCCTCAGGGAACTAGAACAGCAATAGCACAGCTGCCAACGCTTTTCCACCTCTATAGATCAGTCAAGGTCGTGCTTTGCGAGGTTCGGGGACCTCCTGACTGCCCCTAGCTTCTCTCTTCCTGCAGCACTTGCTCTGGGAGTACACATATTAATCTTTCAGTTTTGCTTCGCTGAAAGCCTGTCCTGATTTATCTCAGCAGCGCCTCCATCTGTAGCCGGTCCTCCCTGTCCCAACCTCACATTGGGCCTCCTCAGGGAACTAGCATTCTGGCTATAGGGACTTTGGTGGTGCATACCTGCAGGTAACAGGAGGGCCTGGGTCTCCCGCGATGTCATGGGGGATAACAGGACAGGCTTCATCTGGGGCTGAGCCCGAATTCTTCCTAATGGTGCAGCGCCTCCATCTTGTGCAGCCCCCAGGTGTATGGGGTGGAGTATCTGCAAAAGAGTTATCTCCCTCTCCTCCCAATATACTCCACTCTCAGGCAGGAGGTAAAACAAAAGGGTTCTTTATTGTCCAGACTGGTAGCAGCAATTGCACAGCACTTCAGCACTTCAGCAGAAGGGTGTTCACCACCAGGATGATTTCTAGACACACTCCTTGTCCAATATAGGAGGTGCCCCTTTCTCTTCTCTTACTCCTTGGTGGAGCAAGATAGTATCTCTCCTCTCCCCTAAGGGAGAGCCTTCAGCGTACCAGAGCCCTGGCAGCTTAATTTGAACCCACCATCCTCTGTCTGAACTGCAGAGGAACAACCTCTCTCAAGGCTAGAGAGGAACACTGTCTGACACACTGAACTCACATGCTGAACTAGACTAAACAGGAAGAGGTAATCCTTTTAGTACAGATCCAGTAGTCCCATCCCTGTGCCTTTGACTGACACCAGGCATGAGCACTACCTTCTCTGACAAACTGAATCACAGTGGTTGGGGCAAACCCATTTTAACTCCTGGCAACCTGCCCTTACCAGGGATTATTGCACAGGAGGAAAGAATAATAGCCCAAACCTACCAGGGCTATAAGTATATCTTGTGCAGATTTTCAAATTGGAGCGGAGCGCTGGGTGACTCAGGATTATGAAAAAGAAAAATAAATACAATAGTGCAGATGGTATTGAAATAATAATATAATTAAAATGTTCTCTGTAGTAGTGGTACTCACAGATTGCACTATCAAATATAAGCGTATCAGAGACCCTTCTCTCTCTGATGGGAGCCCTTTGATGGAAATCCCTCAGAGTGGTATGTTGATAACGGAAGCTTGTAATAGAGTGGTTCAATAATTCTCCCAGGGGTATTTTGTGATACAATATGGTTCGTGGGAGAGGACAGCTGTGGATGGAGAACGCCGGTTGTTCCTGGAGCGGAGGAGCCCTTCCGCATACGTCACTGGTGCCTTCGTCACGTCCTGTGTTGTCGTAGGTCAGGGCGGAAGAGGCTGCCTGGTGTATCCGTCTCCTACTAGTTTGCCAGCAGTTGTCTCACGGTTTCCTCAGCACAATCACCTCCCACAGCGGATCGATTCTACGCGTTTTGCTGTGGCTTCTTCAGGAATCGAGGAGACGGATACACCAGGCAGCCTCTTCCGCCCTGACCTACGACAACACAGGACGTGACGAAGGCACCAGTGACGTATGCGGAAGGGCTCCTCCGCTCCAGGAACAACCGGCGTTCTCCATCCACAGCTGTCCTCTCCCACGAACCATATTGTATCACAAAATACCCCTGGGAGAATTATTGAACCACTCTATTACAAGCTTCCGTTATCAACATACCACTCTGAGGGATTTCCATCAAAGGGCTCCCATCAGAGAGAGAAGGGTCTCTGATACGCTTATATTTGATAGTGCAATCTGTGAGTACCACTACTACAGAGAACATTTTAATTATATTATTATTTCAATACCATCTGCACTATTGTATTTATTTTTCTTTTTCATAATCCTGAGTCACCCAGCGCTCCGCTCCAATTTGAAAATCTGCACAAGAACCATCTGGACCTGAACAGTCCGTCCTAAGGGTGTAGAGCTGCTTTTTTATTTACTGTATTGCACTTTTTTATTTATATAATTTTTCACACATTGGTGAAGGTCACTAAACACAATTTGTGCACTGATTATTAATTGAATCACACTGTCACGTATATCGTATAATTACTTAATTATTTAATATTCACTTATTTTTGAGAAGCGCCCGGTTTTTATCTTTTGTTTTTGCTATAAGTATATCATTTATTATTTTCTAAAGAAAAATGCAACACTTTGTTTGCAAGGAATACAAAATATAAGAACAAAGATAAAGAGCCTAGTTGTCAAAAGCACTCAAATACCCGCGTATAATATGTAAAGTTAAATGCCTTAAAATAATTTTATTTGTATTATTATTAAAATAAAGGGGTATAAACAAAAACAAGACGAGTGTAAAGGTGTATCCATGGTCAGTGGTACTATAATACATATGAAGTTATCAAAGATATTCGCTTATTGATTATTTTCATAAGAAACTGTGTGTGTCTGAGTGACAGTGTGTGTGTCTTTGTGACAGTGTGTGTGTTTGTGTGTGAGTGTGTGTGTGCGTGTGTGTGTGTGAGTGACAGTGTGTGTGTGTGTGTGTGTGTGTGTGTGTGTGTGTGTGTGTGTGTGTGTGTGTGTGTGTGTGTGTGTGTGTGTGTGTGTGTGTGTGTGTGTGTGTGTGTGTGTGTGTGTGTGTGTGTGTTGTATGTGTGAGAGAGAGTGTGTGTGACAGAGTGTGTGTGTGACAGAGTGTGTGTGAGAGAGAGAGAGAGTGTGCGTGAGAGAGAGAGTGTGTGTGTAAGAAAGAGAGAAAGTGTGTGAGAGAGAAAGTGTGTGAGAGAGAGAGTGTGAGAGAGAGAGCGTGTGTGAGAGAGAGGGAGTGTGTGTGAGAGAGTGTGTGAGAGATAGCACATACTGTAGCACATAGCACATACTGTAGCACATACTGTAGCACATAGCACATACTGTAGCACATACTGTAGCACATACTGTAGCACATAGCACATACTGTAGCACATAGCACATACTGTAGCACATAGCACATACTGTAGCACATACTGTAGCACATACTGTAGCACATACTGTAGCACATACTGTAGCACATAGTACATACTGTAGCACATACTGTAGCACATACTGTAGCACATACTGTAGCACATAGCACATACTGTAGCACATACTGTAGCACATACTGTAGCACATAGCACATACTGTAGCACATACTGTAGCACATACTGTAGCACATAGTACATACTGTAGCACATAGCACATACTGTAGCACATAGCACATACTGTAGCACATACTGTAGCACATACTGTAGCACATACTGTAGCACATACTGTAGCACATAGCACATACTGTAGCACATACTGTAGCACATACTGTAGCACATAGCACATACTGTAGCACATACTGTAGCACATACTGTAGCACATACTGTAGCACATAGCACATACTGTAGCACATACTGTAGCACATACTGTAGCACATACTGTAGCACATAGCACATACTGTAGCACATACTGTAGCACATACTGTAGCACATAGCACATACTGTAGCACATACTGTAGCACATACTGTAGCACATACTGTAGCACATAGCACATACTGTAGCACATAATGTAGCACATACTGTAGCACATACTGTAGCACATAGCACATACTGTAGCACATACTGTAGCACATACTGTAGCACATACTGTAGCACATACTGTAGCACATACTGTAGCATATACTGTAGCACATAGCACATACTGTAGCACATACTGTAGCACATAGTACATACTGTAGCACATACTGTAGCACATACTGTAGCACATACTGTAGCACATAGCACATACTGTAGCACATACTGTAGCACATACTGTAGCACATACTGTAGCACATAGCACATACTGTAGCACATAGCACATACTGTAGCACATACTGTAGCACATACTATAGCACATAGCACATACTGTAGCACATACTGTAGCACATAGCACATACTGTAGCACATACTGTAGCACATACTGTAGCACATAGTACATACTGTAGCACATAGCACATACTGTAGCACATACTGTAGCACATAGCACATACTGTAGCACATAGCACATACTGTAGCACATAGCACATACTGTAGCAAATACTGTAGCACATACTGTAGCACATAGCACATACTGTAGCACATACTGTAGCACATACTGTAGCACATACTGTAGCACATACTGTAGCACATACTGTAGCACATACTGTAGCACATAGCACATACTGTAGCACATACTGTAGCACATACTGTAGCACATACTGTAGCACATACTGTAGCACATAGCACATACTGTAGCACATACTGTAGCACATACTGTAGCACATAGCACATACTGTAGCACATACTGTAGCACATACTGTTGCACATACTGTAGCACATAGCACATACTGTAGCACATACTGTAGCACATAGCACATACTGTAGCACATACTGTAGCACATAGCACATACTGTAGCACATACTGTAGCACATAGCACATACTGTAGCACATACTGTAGCACATAGCACATACTGTAGCACATACTGTAGCACATACTGTAGCACATACTGTAGCACATACTGTAGCACATAGCACATACTGTAGCACATACTGTAGCACATAGCACATACTGTAGCACATACTGTAGCACATACTGTAGCACATACTGTAGCACATACTGTAGCACATAGCACATACTGTAGCACATACTGTAGCACATACTGTAGCACATAGCACATACTGTAGCACATACTGTAGCACATAGCACATACTGTAGCACATACTGTAGCACATACTGTAGCACATACTGTAGCACATACTGTAGCACATACTGTAGCACATAGCACATACTGTAGCACATACTGTAGCACATAGCACATACTGTAGCACATACTGTAGCACATAGCACATACTGTAGCACATACTGTAGCACATACTGTAGCACATACTGTAGCACATACTGTAGCACATAGCACATACTGTAGCACATAATGTAGCACATACTGTAGCACATACTGTAGCACATAGCACATACTGTAGCACATACTGTAGCACATACTGTAGCACATACTGTAGCACATACTGTAGCACATACTGTAGCATATACTGTAGCACATAGCACATACTGTAGCACATACTGTAGCACATAGTACATACTGTAGCACATACTGTAGCACATACTGTAGCACATACTGTAGCACATAGCACATACTGTAGCACATACTGTAGCACATACTGTAGCACATACTGTAGCACATACTGTAGCACATAGCACATACTGTAGCACATAGCACATACTGTAGCACATACTGTAGCACATAGCACATACTGTAGCACATACTGTAGCACATAGCACATACTGTAGCACATACTGTAGCACATACTATAGCACATAGCACATACTGTAGCACATACTGTAGCACATAGCACATACTGTAGCACATACTGTAGCACATACTGTAGCACATAGTACATACTGTAGCACATAGCACATACTGTAGCACATACTGTAGCACATAGCACATACTGTAGCACATAGCACATACTGTAGCACATAGCACATACTGTAGCAAATACTGTAGCACATACTGTAGCACATAGCACATACTGTAGCACATACTGTAGCACATACTGTAGCACATACTGTAGCACATACTGTAGCACATACTGTAGCACATAGCACATACTGTAGCACATACTGTAGCACATAGCACATACTGTAGCACATACTGTAGCACATACTGTAGCACATACTGTAGCACATACTGTAGCACATAGCACATACTGTAGCACATACTGTAGCACATACTGTAGCACATAGCACATACTGTAGCACATACTGTAGCACATACTGTTGCACATACTGTAGCACATAGCACATACTGTAGCACATACTGTAGCACATAGCACATACTGTAGCACATACTGTAGCACATAGCACATACTGTAGCACATACTGTAGCACATAGCACATACTGTAGCACATACTGTAGCACATACTGTAGCACATAGCACATACTGTAGCACATACTGTAGCACATACTGTAGCACATACTGTAGCACATACTGTAGCACATAGCACATACTGTAGCACATACTGTAGCACATAGCACATACTGTAGCACATACTGTAGCACATACTGTAGCACATACTGTAGCACATACTGTAGCACATACTGTAGCACATAGCACATACTGTAGCACATACTGTAGCACATACTGTAGCACATAGCACATACTGTAGCACATACTGTAGCACATAGCACATACTGTAGCACATACTGTAGCACATACTGTAGCACATACTGTAGCACATACTGTAGCACATAGCACATACTGTAGCACATACTGTAGCACATAGCACATACTGTAGCACATACTGTAGCACATAGCACATACTGTAGCACATACTGTAGCACATACTGTAGCACATAGCACATACTGTAGCACATACTGTAGCACATACTGTAGCACATAGCACATACTGTAGCACATACTGTAGCACATACTGTAGCACATAGCACATACTGTAGCACATAGCACATACTGTAGCACATACTGTAGCACATAGCACATACTGTAGCACATACTGTAGCACATACTGTAGCACATACTGTAGCACATACTGTAGCACATAGCACATACTGTAGCACATACTGTAGCACATACTGTAGCACATACTGTAGCACATAGCACATACTGTAGCACATAGCACATACTGTAGCACATACTGTAGCACATACTGTAGCACATACTGTAGCACATACTGTAGCACATAGCACATACTGTAGCACATACTGTAGCACATACTGTAGCACATACTGTAGCACATACTGTAGCACATAGCACATACTGTAGCACATAGTGCGGGGTTAGCCTGTGTGACAACGTATTTCTGGGGGATTGTGAATAAATATATATATATTATATATAAACGCGTCTGATCTTCTCTTATTCAGACTGTAATAGTTGAAGGTTGTGGGGAAGTTGCACAAAGTGAAAGTCCTGCGGGGTCTGCAATGAAAGGAAGGAAATCCTCGCAATCTGTTCTAACATCGCTCCAGCTGCTTCAAACAAACCTCATTTAAAGCCCCAGTGCCTTCATGTTGTTAGTAAAGGTGGGAAAGACAGGAAAGTCCCTTATTTTACAGCCCCAGTATCCCATGGTTGTTAACTGGAATGGGATGTAAACCCATTACTTCTGTGATGGGAACGGCAGCCATGTCTAATTCTGGTACAAAGGCCCACACTGGGAGTGAGTGTACATATTTCCAGGCTGCAGTAGCATAAATAAGAAGCCCCCCACAGGGGCATTGTTTAAAGTTTAATATCAAAATAAAATACTACAGTATTATAAAGGGATTTACCGAACATCTGTCAGTATAAGAAATCCAGCCGGAACAATCACCACACTACCGCCGGAACAATCACCACACTACAGCCGGAACAATCACCACACTACCGCCGGAACAATCACCACACTACAGCCAGAACAATCACCACACTACAGCCGGAACAATCACCACACTACAGCCGGAACAATCACCACACTACAGCCGGAACAATCACCACACTACAGCCGGAACAATCACCACACTACAGCCGGAACAATCACCACACTACAGCCGGAACAATCACCACACTACAGCCTGAACAATCACCACACTACAGCCTGAACAATCACCACACTACAGCCGGAACAATCACCACACTACAGCCTGAACAATCACCACACTACAGCCGGAACAATCACCACACTACAGCCGGAACAATCACCACACTACAGCCGGAACAATCACCACACTACCGCCGGAACAATCATCACACTACAGCCGGAACAATCACCACAGTACAGCCGGAACAATCACCACACTACCGCCGGAACAATCACCACACTACAGCCGGAACAATCACCACACTACAGCCGGAACAATCACCACACTACAGCCGGAACAATCACCACACTACAGCCGGAACAATCACCACACTACAGCCGGAACAATAACCACACTACCGCCGGAACAATCACCACACTACAGCCGGAACAATCCCCAAACTACAGCCGGAACAATCACCACACTACAGCCGGAACAATCACCACACTACAGCCGGAACAATCACCACACTACAGCCGGAACAATCCAAAAAACTACAGCCGGAACAATAACCACACTACATCCGGAACAATCACCACACTACAGCCGGAACAATCACCACACTACAGCCGGAACAATCACCACACTACAGCCGGAACAATCACCACACTACCGCCGGAACAATCACCACACTACAGCCGGAACAATCACCACACTACAGCCGGAACAATCACCACACTACAGCCGGAACAATCACCAAACTACAGCCGGAACAATCACCACACTACAGCCGGAACAATAACCACACTACCGCCGGAACAATCACCACACTACAGCCGGAACAATCCCCAAACTACAGCCGGAACAATCACCACACTACAGCCGGAACAATCACCACACTACAGCCGGAACAATCACCACACTACAGCCGGAACAATCCCCAAACTACAGCCGGAACAATAACCACACTACAGCCGGAACAATCACCACACTACAGCCGGAACAATCACCACACTACAGCCGGAACAATCACCACACTACAGCCGGAACAATCACCACACTACCGCCGGAACAATAACCACACTACCGCCGGAAACCTGAGATACATTCTCCCTACAGTCCCGTTCCCTAGAGAATGGATCACCGAGGCCTACACGCTGTGTATGGCCCAAATGGCGTATTTCGATAACAACGTGGTAACTGCCTCTTTTTCGGGGGTAGATCTGTAAAGCGATCTTATATCATAAAGATATCATAGTAAAAACGCTGGTTTGTAAATGTTCTGTAGCTGTTGTATAGCGCGTTGTGATATATTTTAATAAATCTATATCGGTAT
This sequence comes from Ascaphus truei, assembly GCF_040206685.1. Lineage (NCBI taxonomy): Eukaryota > Metazoa > Chordata > Amphibia > Anura > Ascaphidae > Ascaphus > Ascaphus truei. The sequence goes on along the minus strand of NC_134487.1, from coordinate 309,168,516 downwards.
AGTTGTCCAACAAGCTTTGAATGTTCAGACCGCGTCCATATTATTAGTAGAACGCGCTAGCTTCCGCGCTCCTCCGTGACTCGGCATCGCGCTGGAAATACAAACTTGTTTATAGCGCATGTGCATGCGTTAGCACGCACTATGCATAGGCGTCCTGGTGTTTGTTTCGGCGCCGTATCCACCACTATGGACGCGGCCTTACACATTTCCTCCTCCGGTGCACACGGAACCGAGTTCATTTCATACAACTATGTATTGTTAAAACTCTGTGCCCAGGACATATGTAAGAGTGAGAGGTAAATCTCAATGTATTACTTCCTGGTAAAACATGTTATAAATAGCTCCTGCAACGCAGGCAGGATCCTACAGAAACCCCACTATCATACCTCCGGCAACGCAGGCAGGATCCTACAGAAACCCCACTATCATACCTCCGGCAACCCAGGCAGGATCCTACAGAAACCCCACTATCATACCTCCTGCAACGCAGGCAGGATCCTACAGAAACCCCACTATCATACCTCCGGCAATGCAGGCAGGATCCTACAGAAACCCCACTATCATACCTCCGGCAACCCAGGCAGGATCCTACAGAAACCCCACTATCATACCTCCTGCAACGCAGGCAGGATCCTACACGAACCCCACTATCATACCCCCTGCAACACAGGCAGGATCCTACAGGAACCCCACTATCATACCTCCTGCAACGCAGACAGGTTCCTACAGAAACCCCACTATCATACCCCCTGCAATGCAGGCAGGATCCTACAGAAACCCCACTATCATACCTCCGGCAACCCAGGCAGGATCCTACAGGAACCCCACTATAATATCTCCTGCAATGCAGGCAGGATCGTACAGGAACCCCACTATCATACCCCCTGCAACGCAGGCAAGATCCTACAGAAACCCCACTATTATACCTCCTGCAACGCAGGCAGGATCCTACAGAAAACCCCACTATCATACCTCCTGCAACACAGGCAGGATCCTACAGAAACCCCACTATCATACCTCCTGCAACGCAGGCAGGATCCTACACGAACCCCACTATCATACCCCCTGCAACACAGGCAGGATCCTACAGGAACCCCACTATCATACCTCCTGCAACGCAGACAGGATCCTACAGAAACCCCACTATCATACCCCCTGCAATGCAGGCAGGATCCTACAGAAACCCCACTATCATACCTCCGGCAATCCAGGCAGGATCCTACAGGAACCCCACTATAATATCTCCTGCAACGCAGGCAGGATCCTACAGGAACCCCACTATCATACCCCCTGCAATGCAGGCAGGATCCTACAGGAACCCCACTATCATACCTCCTGCAACGCAGGCAGGATCCTACAGAAACCCCACTATCATACCTCCTGCAATGCAGGCAGGATCCTACAGAAACCCCACTATCATACCTCCTGCAATGCAGGCAGGATCCTACAGAAACCCCACTATCATACCCCCTGCAATGCAGGCAAGATCCTACAGAAACCCCACTATCATACCTCCTGCAACGCAGGCAGGATCCTACAGAAACCCCACTATCCTACCTCCGGCAACACAGGCAGGATCCTACAGAAACCCCACTATAATACCTCCTGCAATGCAGGCAGGATCCTACAGAAACCCCACTATAATACCTCCTGCAATGCAGGCAGGATCCTACAGAAACCCCACTATCATACCTCCTGCCACCCAGACGGGATCCTACAGAAACCCCACTATCATACCTCCTGCAATGCAGGCAGGATCCTACAGAAACCCCACTATCATAGCTCCTGCAAAGCAGGCAGGATCCTACAGGAACCCCACTATCATACCTCCTGCCACCCAGACGGGATCCTACAGAAACCCCACTATCATACCTCCGGCAATGCAGGCAGGATCCTACAGAAACCCCACTATCATACCCCCTGCAACACAGGCAGGATCCGACAGGAACCCCACTATCATACCTCCTGCAACGCAGGCAGGATCCTACAGAAACCCCACTATCATACCCCCTGCAATGCAGGCAGGATCCTACAGAAACCCCACTATCATACCTCCGGCAACCCAGGCAGGATCCTACAGGAACCCCACTATAATACCTCCTGCAACGCAGGCAGGATCCTACAGAAACCCCACTATAATACCTCCTGCAACGCAGGCAGGATCCTACAGAAACCCCACTATCATACCTCCTGCAACGCAGGCAGGATCCTACAGGAACCCCACTATCATACCTCCTGCAATGCAGGCAGGATCCTACAGAAACCCCACTATCATACCTCCTGCAATGCAGGCAGGATCCTACAGAAACCCCACTATAATACCTCCTACAACGCAGGCAGGATCCTACAGGAACCCCACTATCATACCCCCTGCAACACAGGCAGGATCCTACAGGAACCCCACTAACATACCCCCTGCAACGCAGGCAGGATCCTACAGAAACCTCACTATCATAGCTCCTGCAATGCAGGCAGGATCCTACAGAAACCCCACTATCATACTTCCTGCAACACAGGCAGGATCCTACAGAAACCCCACTATCATACTTCCTGCAACGCAGGCAGGATCCTACAGAAACCCCACTATCATACCTCCTGCAACACAGGCAGGATCCTACAGAAACCCCACTATCATACTTCCTGCAACGCAGGCAGGATCCTACAGAAACCCCACTATCATACCTCCTGCAATGCAGGCAGGATCCTACAGAAACCCCACTATCATACCTCCGGCAACGCAGGCAGGATCCTACAGAAACCCCACTATCATACCTCCTGAAACACACGCAGGATCCTACAGAAACCCCACTATCATACCTCCTGCAACGCAGGCAGGATCCTACAGAAACCCCACTATCATAGCTCCTGCAACGCAGGCAGGATCCTACAGAAACCCCACTATCATACCTCCTGCAACGCAGGCAGGATCCTACAGAAACCCCACTATCATACCTCCTGAAACCCAGGCAGGATCCTACAGAAACCCCACTATCATACCTCCTGCAACCCAGGCAGGATCCTACAGAAACCATACTATCATACCTCCAGCAACGCAGGCCGGATCCTACAGAAACCCCACTATCATACCTCCTGCAACGCAGGCAGGATCCTACAGGAACCCCACTATCATACCCCCTGCAATGCAGGCAGGATCCTACAGGAACCCCACTATCATACCTACTGAAACCCAGGCAGGATCCTACAGAAACCCCACTATCATACCTCCTGAAACCCAGGCAGGATCCTACAGAAACCCCACTATCATACCTCCTGAAACACACACAGGATCCTTCAGAAACCCCACTATCATACCTCCTGAAACCCAGGCAGGATCCTACAGAAACCCCACTATCATACCTCCTGCAACGCAGGCAGGATCCTACAGAAACCCCACTATCATACCTCCTGCAACGCAGGCCGGATCCTACAGAAACCCCACTATCATACCTCCTGCAAAGCAGGCAGGATCCTACAGGAACCCCACTATCATACCCCCTGCAACGCAGGCAGGATCCTACAGAAACCCCACTATCATACCTCCTGCAACGCAGGCAGGATCCTACAGAAACCCCACTATCATACCTCCTGCAATGCAGGCAGGATCCTACAGAAACCCCACTATCATACCTCCTGCAACGCAGGCAGGATCCTACAGAAACCCCACTATCATACCTCCGGCAATGCAGTCAGGATCCTACAGAAACCCCACTATCATACCTCCTGCAACGCAGGCAGGATCCTACAGAAACCCCACTATCATACTCCTGCCACCCAGACAGGATCCTACAGAAACCCCACTATCATACCTCCTGCAACGCAGGCAGGATCCTAAATAAACCCCACTATCATAGCTCCTGCAACGCAGGCAGGATCCTACAGAAACCCCACTATCATACCTCCTGCAACACAGGCAGGATCCTACAGAAACCCCACTATCATACCTCCTGCAACACAGGCAGGATCCTACAGAAACCCCACTATCATACCTCCTGCAACGCAGGCAGGATCCTACAGAAACCCCACTATCATACCTCCTGCAACGCAGGCAGGATCCTACAGAAACCCCACTATCATACCCCCTGCAATGCAGGCAAGATCCTACAGAAACCCCACTATCATACCTCCTGAAACGCAGGCAGGATCCTACAGAAACCCCCCTATCATACCTCTTGAAACACACGCAGGATCCTACAGAAACCCCACTATCATACTTCCTGCAACACAGGCAGGATCCTACAGAAACCCCACTATAATACCTCCTGCAATGCAGGCAGGATCCTACAGAAACCCCACTATAATACCTCCTGCAATGCAGGCAGGATCCTACAGAAACCCCACTATCATACCTCCTGCCACCCAGACGGGATCCTACAGAAACCCCACTATCATACCTCCTGCAATGCAGGCAGGATCCTACAGAAACCCCACTATCATAGCTCCTGCAAAGCAGGCAGGATCCTACAGGAAGCCCACTATCATACCTCCTGCCACCCAGACGGGATCCTACAGAAACCCCACTATCATACCTCCGGCAATGCAGGCAGGATCCAACAGAAACCCCACTATCATACCCCCTGCAACACAGGCAGGATCCGACAGGAACCCCACTATCATACCTCCTGCAACGCAGGCAGGATCCTACAGAAACCCCACTATCATACCCCCTGCAATGCAGGCAGGATCCTACAGAAACCCCACTATCATACCTCCGGCAACCCAGGCAGGATCCTACAGGAACCCCACTATAATACCTCCTGCAACGCAGGCAGGATCCTACAGAAACCCCACTATAATACCTCCTGCAACGCAGGCAGGATCCTACAGAAACCCCACTATCATACCTCCTGCAACGCAGGCAGGATCCTACAGGAACCCCACTATCATACCTCCTGCAATGCAGGCAGGATCCTACAGAAACCCCACTATCATACCTCCTGCAATGCAGGCAGGATCCTACAGAAACCCCACTATAATACCTCCTACAACGCAGGCAGGATCCTACAGGACCCCCACTAACATACCCCCTGCAACGCAGGCAGGATCCTACAGAAACCCCACTATCATAGCTCCTGCAATGCAGGCAGGATCCTACAGAAACCCCACTATCATACTTCCTGCAACACAGGCAGGATCCTACAGAAACCCCACTATCATACCTCCTGCAATGCAGGCAGGATCCTACAGAAACCCCACTATCATACCTCCAGCAACGCAGGCCGGATCCTACAGAAACCCCACTATCATACCTCCTGCAACGCAGGCAGGATCCTACAGGAACCCCACTATCATACCTCCTGAAACCCAGGCAGGATCCTACAGAAACCCCACTATCATACCTCCTGAAACACACACAGGATCCTTCAGAAACCCCACTATCATACCTCCTGAAACCCAGGCAGGATCCTACAGAAACCCCACTATCATACCTCCTGCAACGCAGGCAGGATCCTACAGAAACCCCACTATCATACCTCCTGCAACGCAGGCAGGATCCTACAGGAACCCCACTATCATACCCCCTGCAACGCAGGCAGGATCCTACAGAAACCCCACTATCATACCTCCTGCAACGCAGGCAGGATCCTACAGAAACCCCACTATCATACTTCCTGCAATGCAGGCAGGATCCTACAGAAACCCCACTATCATACCTCCTGCAACGCAGGCCGGATCCTACAGAAACCCCACTATCATACCTCCTGCAACGCAGGCAGGATCCTACAGGAACCCCACTATCATACCCCCTGCAACGCAGGCAGGATCCTACAGAAACCCCACTATCATACCTCCTGCAACGCAGGCAGGATCCTAAATAAACCCCACTATCATAGCTCCTGCAACGCAGGCAGGATCCTACAGAAACCCCACTATCATACCTCCTGCAACACAGGCAGGATCCTACAGAAACCCCACTATCATACCTCCTGCAACACAGGCAGGATCCTACAGAAACCCCACTATCATACCTCCTGCAACGCAGGCAGGATCCTACAGAAACCCCACTATCATACCTCCTGCAACGCAGGCAGTATCCTACAGAAACCCCACTATCATACCCCCTGCAATGCAGGCAAGATCCTACAGAAACCCCACTATCATACCTCCTGCAACGCAGGCAGGATCCTACAGAAACCCCACTATCATACCCCCTGCAATGCAGGCAAGATCCTACAGAAACCCCACTATCATACCTCCTGCAACACAGGCAGGATCCTACAGAAACCCCACTATCATACCTCCTGCAATGCAGGCAGGATCCTACAGAAACCCCACTATCATACCTCCTGCAACGCAGGCAGGATCCTACAGAAACCCCACTATCATACTCCTGCCACCCAGACAGGATCCTACAGAAACCCCACTATCATACCTCCTGCAACGCAGGCAGGATCCTAAATAAACCCCACTATCATAGCTCCTGCAACGCAGGCAGGATCCTACAGAAACCCCACTATCATACCTCCTGCAACACAGGCAGGATCCTACAGAAACCCCACTATCATACCTCCTGCAACACAGGCAGGATCCTACAGAAACCCCACTATCATACCTCCTGCAACGCAGGCAGGATCCTAAATAAACCCCACTATCATAGCTCCTGCAACGCAGGCAGTATCCTACAGAAACCCCACTATCATACCCCCTGCAATGCAGGCAAGATCCTATAGAAACCCCACTATCATACCTCCTGCAACGCAGGCAGGATCCTACAGAAACCCCACTATCATACCTCTTGAAACACACGCAGGATCCTACAAGAACCCCACTATCATACCTCCTGCAACGCAGGCAGGATCCTACAGAAACCCCACTATCATACCTCCTGCAACGCAGGCAGGATCCTACAGAAACCCCACTATCATACCCCCTGCAATGCAGGCAAGATCTTACAGAAACCCCACTATCATACCTCCTGCAACGCAGGCAGGATCCTACAGAAACCCCACTATCACACCCCCTGCAATGCAGGCAAGATCCTACAGAAACCCCACTATCATACCTCCTGCAACGCAGGCAGGATCCTACAGAAACCCCACTATCATACCTCTTGAAACACACGCAGGATCCTACAGAAACCCCACTATCATACTTCCTGCAACGCAGGCAGGATCCTACAGAAACCCCACTATCATACCCCCTGCAATGCAGGCAAGATCCTACAGAAACCCCACTATCATACCTCCTGCAACACAGGCAGGATCCTACAGAAACCCCACTATCATACCTCCTGCAATGCAGGCAGGATCCTACAGAAACCCCACTATCATACCTCCTGCAACGCAGGCAGGATCCTACAGAAACCCCACTATCATACTCCTGCCACCCAGACAGGATCCTACAGAAACCCCACTATCATACCTCCTGCAACGCAGGCAGGATCCTAAATAAACCCCACTATCATAGCTCCTGCAACGCAGGCAGGATCCTACAGAAACCCCACTATCATACCTCCTGCAACACAGGCAGGATCCTACAGAAACCCCACTATCATACCTCCTGCAACACAGGCAGGATCCTACAGAAACCCACTATCATACCTCCTGCAACGCAGGCAGGATCCTACAGAAACCCCACTATCATACCTCCTGCAACGCAGGCAGTATCCTACAGAAACCCCACTATCATACCCCCTGCAATGCAGGCAAGATCCTACAGAAACCCCACTATCATACCTCCTGCAACGCAGGCAGGATCCTACAGAAACCCCACTATCATACCTCTTGAAACACACGCAGGATCCTATAGGAACCCCACTATCATACCTCCTGCAACGCAGGCAGGATCCTACAGAAACCCCACTATCATACCTCCTGCAACGCAGGCAGGATCCTACAGAAACCCCACTATCATACCCCCTGCAATGCAGGCAAGATCTTACAGAAACCCCACTATCATACCTCCTGCAACGCAGGCAGGATCCTACAGAAACCCCACTATCACACCCCCTGCAATGCAGGCAAGATCCTACAGAAACCCCACTATCATAGCTCCTGCAATGCAGGCAGGATCCTACAGAAACCCCACTATCATACTTCCTGCAACACAGGCAGGATCCTACAGAAACCCCACTATCATACCTCCTGCAATGCAGGCAGGATCCTACAGAAACCCCACTATCATACCTCCAGCAACGCAGGCCGGATCCTACAGAAACCCCACTATCATACCTCCTGCAACGCAGGCAGGATCCTACAGGAACCCCACTATCATACCTCCTGAAACCCAGGCAGGATCCTACAGAAACCCCACTATCATACCTCCTGAAACACACACAGGATCCTTCAGAAACCCCACTATCATACCTCCTGAAACCCAGGCAGGATCCTACAGAAACCCCACTATCATACCTCCTGCAACGCAGGCAGGATCCTACAGAAACCCCACTATCATACCTCCTGCAACGCAGGCAGGATCCTACAGGAACCCCACTATCATACCCCCTGCAACGCAGGCAGGATCCTACAGAAACCCCACTATCATACCTCCTGCAACGCAGGCAGGATTCTACAGAAACCCCACTATCATACTTCCTGCAATGCAGGCAGGATCCTACAGAAACCCCACTATCATACCTCCTGCAACGCAGGCCGGATCCTACAGAAACCCCACTATCATACCTCCTGCAACGCAGGCAGGATCCTACAGGAACCCCACTATCATACCCCCTGCAACGCAGGCAGGATCCTACAGAAACCCCACTATCATACCTCCTGCAACGCAGGCAGGATCCTACAGAAACCCCACTATCATACCTCCTGCAATGCAGGCAGGATCCTACAGAAACCCCACTATCATACCTCCTGCAATGCAGGCAGGATCCTACAGAAACCCCACTATCATACTCCTGCCACCCAGACAGGATCCTACAGAAACCCCACTATCATACCTCCTGCAACGCAGGCAGGATCCTAAATAAACCCCACTATCATAGCTCCTGCAACGCAGGCAGGATCCTACAGAAACCCCACTATCATACCTCCTGCAACACAGGCAGGATCCTACAGAAACCCCACTATCATACCTCCTGCAACACAGGCAGGATCCTACAGAAACCCCACTATCATACCTCCTGCAACGCAGGCAGGATCCTACAGAAACCCCACTATCATACCTCCTGCAACGCAGGCAGTATCCTACAGAAACCCCACTATCATACCCCCTGCAATGCAGGCAAGATCCTACAGAAACCCCACTATCATACCTCCTGCAACGCAGGCAGGATCCTACAGAAACCCCACTATCATACCCCCTGCAATGCAGGCAAGATCCTACAGAAACCCCACTATCATACCTCCTGCAACACAGGCAGGATCCTACAGAAACCCCACTATCATACCTCCTGCAATGCAGGCAGGATCCTACAGAAACCCCACTATCATACCTCCTGCAACGCAGGCAGGATCCTACAGAAACCCCACTATCATACTCCTGCCACCCAGACAGGATCCTACAGAAACCCCACTATCATACCTCCTGCAACGCAGGCAGGATCCTAAATAAACCCCACTATCATAGCTCCTGCAACGCAGGCAGGATCCTACAGAAACCCCACTATCATACCTCCTGCAACACAGGCAGGATCCTACAGAAACCCCACTATCATACCTCCTGCAACACAGGCAGGATCCTACAGAAACCCCACTATCATACCTCCTGCAACGCAGGCAGGATCCTACAGAAACCCCACTATCATACCTCCTGCAACGCAGGCAGGTTCCTACAGAAACCCCACTATCATACCCCCTGCAATGCAGGCAAGATCCTATAGAAACCCCACTATCATACCTCCTGCAACGCAGGCAGGATCCTACAGAAACCCCACTATCATACCTCTTGAAACACACGCAGGATCCTACAGGAACCCCACTATCATACCTCCTGCAACGCAGGCAGGATCCTACAGAAACCCCACTATCATACCTCCTGCAACGCAGGCAGGATCCTACAGAAACCCCACTATCATACCCCCTGCAATGCAGGCAAGATCTTACAGAAACCCCACTATCATACCTCCTGCAACGCAGGCAGGATCCTACAGAAACCCCACTATCACACCCCCTGCAATGCAGGCAAGATCCTACAGAAACCCCACTATCATACCTCCTGCAACGCAGGCAGGATCCTACAGAAACCCCACTATCATACCCCCTGCAATGCAGGCAAGATCCTACAGAAACCCCACTATCATACCTCCTGCAACACAGGCAGGATCCTACAGAAACCCCACTATCGTACCTCCTGCAATGCAGGCAGGATCCTACAGAAACCCCACTATCATACCTCCTGCAACGCAGGCAGGATCCTACAGAAACCCCACTATCATACTCCTGCCACCCAGACAGGATCCTACAGAAACCCCACTATCATACCTCCTGCAACGCAGGCAGGATCCTAAATAAACCCCACTATCATAGCTCCTGCAACGCAGGCAGGATCCTACAGAAACCCCACTATCATACCTCCTGCAATGCAGGCAGGATCCTACAGAAACCCCACTATCATACCTCCTGCAACGCAGGCAGGATCCTACAGAAACCCCACTATCATACCTCCGGCAATGCAGTCAGGATCCTACAGAAACCCCACTATCATACCTCCTGCAACGCAGGCAGGATCCTACAGAAACCCCACTATCATACTCCTGCCACCCAGACAGGATCCTACAGAAACCCCACTATCATACCTCCTGCAACGCAGGCAGGATCCTAAATAAACCCCACTATCATAGCTCCTGCAACGCAGGCAGGATCCTACAGAAACCCCACTATCATACCTCCTGCAACACAGGCAGGATCCTACAGAAACCCCACTATCATACCTCCTGCAACACAGGCAGGATCCTACAGAAACCCCACTATCATACCTCCTGCAACGCAGGCAGGATCCTACAGAAACCCCACTATCATACCTCCTGCAACGCAGGCAGGATCCTACAGAAACCCCACTATCATACCCCCTGCAATGCAGGCAAGATCCTACAGAAACCCCACTATCATACCTCCTGAAACGCAGGCAGGATCCTACAGAAACCCCACTATCATACCTCTTGAAACACACGCAGGATCCTACAGAAACCCCACTATCATACTTCCTGCAACACAGGCAGGATCCTACAGAAACCCCACTATAATACCTCCTGCAATGCAGGCAGGATCCTACAGAAACCCCACTATAATACCTCCTGCAATGCAGGCAGGATCCTACAGAAACCCCACTATCATACCTCCTGCCACCCAGACGGGATCCTACAGAAACCCCACTATCATACCTCCTGCAATGCAGGCAGGATCCTACAGAAACCCCACTATCATAGCTCCTGCAAAGCAGGCAGGATCCTACAGGAAGCCCACTATCATACCTCCTGCCACCCAGACGGGATCCTACAGAAACCCCACTATCATACCTCCGGCAATGCAGGCAGGATCCAACAGAAACCCCACTATCATACCCCCTGCAACACAGGCAGGATCCGACAGGAACCCCACTATCATACCTCCTGCAACGCAGGCAGGATCCTACAGAAACCCCACTATCATACCCCCTGCAATGCAGGCAGGATCCTACAGAAACCCCACTATCATACCTCCGGCAACCCAGGCAGGATCCTACAGGAACCCCACTATAATACCTCCTGCAACGCAGGCAGGATCCTACAGAAACCCCACTATAATACCTCCTGCAACGCAGGCAGGATCCTACAGAAACCCCACTATCATACCTCCTGCAACGCAGGCAGGATCCTACAGGAACCCCACTATCATACCTCCTGCAATGCAGGCAGGATCCTACAGAAACCCCACTATCATACCTCCTGCAATGCAGGCAGGATCCTACAGAAACCCCACTATAATACCTCCTACAACGCAGGCAGGATCCTACAGGACCCCCACTAACATACCCCCTGCAACGCAGGCAGGATCCTACAGAAACCCCACTATCATAGCTCCTGCAATGCAGGCAGGATCCTACAGAAACCCCACTATCATACTTCCTGCAACACAGGCAGGATCCTACAGAAACCCCACTATCATACCTCCTGCAATGCAGGCAGGATCCTACAGAAACCCCACTATCATACCTCCAGCAACGCAGGCCGGATCCTACAGAAACCCCACTATCATACCTCCTGCAACGCAGGCAGGATCCTACAGGAACCCCACTATCATACCTCCTGAAACCCAGGCAGGATCCTACAGAAACCCCACTATCATACCTCCTGAAACACACACAGGATCCTTCAGAAACCCCACTATCATACCTCCTGAAACCCAGGCAGGATCCTACAGAAACCCCACTATCATACCTCCTGCAACGCAGGCAGGATCCTACAGAAACCCCACTATCATACCTCCTGCAACGCAGGCAGGATCCTACAGGAACCCCACTATCATACCTCCTGCAACGCAGGCAGGATCCTACAGAAACCCCACTATCATACCTCCTGCAACGCAGGCAGGATCCTACAGAAACCCCACTATCATACTTCCTGCAATGCAGGCAGGATCCTACAGAAACCCCACTATCATACCTCCTGCAACGCAGGCCGGATCCTACAGAAACCCCACTATCATACCTCCTGCAACGCAGGCAGGATCCTACAGGAACCCCACTATCATACCCCCTGCAACGCAGGCAGGATCCTACAGAAACCCCACTATCATACCTCCTGCAACGCAGGCAGGATCCTACAGAAACCCCACTATCATACCTCCTGCAATGCAGGCAGGATCCTACAGAAACCCCACTATCATACCTCCTGCAACGCAGGCAGGATCCTACAGAAACCCCACTATCATACTCCTGCCACCCAGACAGGATCCTACAGAAACCCCACTATCATACCTCCTGCAACGCAGGCAGGATCCTAAATAAACCCCACTATCATAGCTCCTGCAACGCAGGCAGGATCCTACAGAAACCCCACTATCATACCTCCTGCAACACAGGCAGGATCCTACAGAAACCCCACTATCATACCTCCTGCAACACAGGCAGGATCCTACAGAAACCCCACTATCATACCTCCTGCAACGCAGGCAGGATCCTACAGAAACCCCACTATCATACCTCCTGCAACGCAGGCAGTATCCTACAGAAACCCCACTATCATACCCCCTGCAATGCAGGCAAGATCCTACAGAAACCCCACTATCATACCTCCTGCAACGCAGGCAGGATCCTACAGAAACCCCACTATCATACCCCCTGCAATGCAGGCAAGATCCTACAGAAACCCCACTATCATACCTCCTGCAACACAGGCAGGATCCTACAGAAACCCCACTATCATACCTCCTGCAATGCAGGCAGGATCCTACAGAAACCCCACTATCATACCTCCTGCAACGCAGGCAGGATCCTACAGAAACCCCACTATCATACTCCTGCCACCCAGACAGGATCCTACAGAAACCCCACTATCATACCTCCTGCAACGCAGGCAGGATCCTAAATAAACCCCACTATCATAGCTCCTGCAACGCAGGCAGGATCCTACAGAAACCCCACTATCATACCTCCTGCAACACAGGCAGGATCCTACAGAAACCCCACTATCATACCTCCTGCAACACAGGCAGGATCCTACAGAAACCCCACTATCATACCTCCTGCAACGCAGGCAGGATCCTAAATAAACCCCACTATCATAGCTCCTGCAACGCAGGCAGTATCCTACAGAAACCCCACTATCATACCCCCTGCAATGCAGGCAAGATCCTATAGAAACCCCACTATCATACCTCCTGCAACGCAGGCAGGATCCTACAGAAACCCCACTATCATACCTCTTGAAACACACGCAGGATCCTACAAGAACCCCACTATCATACCTCCTGCAACGCAGGCAGGATCCTACAGAAACCCCACTATCATACCTCCTGCAACGCAGGCAGGATCCTACAGAAACCCCACTATCATACCCCCTGCAATGCAGGCAAGATCTTACAGAAACCCCACTATCATACCTCCTGCAACGCAGGCAGGATCCTACAGAAACCCCACTATCACACCCCCTGCAATGCAGGCAAGATCCTACAGAAACCCCACTATCATACCTCCTGCAACGCAGGCAGGATCCTACAGAAACCCCACTATCATACCTCTTGAAACACACGCAGGATCCTACAGAAACCCCACTATCATACTTCCTGCAACGCAGGCAGGATCCTACAGAAACCCCACTATCATACCCCCTGCAATGCAGGCAAGATCCTACAGAAACCCCACTATCATACCTCCTGCAACACAGGCAGGATCCTACAGAAACCCCACTATCATACCTCCTGCAATGCAGGCAGGATCCTACAGAAACCCCACTATCATACCTCCTGCAACGCAGGCAGGATCCTACAGAAACCCCACTATCATACTCCTGCCACCCAGACAGGATCCTACAGAAACCCCACTATCATACCTCCTGCAACGCAGGCAGGATCCTAAATAAACCCCACTATCATAGCTCCTGCAACGCAGGCAGGATCCTACAGAAACCCCACTATCATACCTCCTGCAACACAGGCAGGATCCTACAGAAACCCCACTATCATACCTCCTGCAACACAGGCAGGATCCTACAGAAACCCACTATCATACCTCCTGCAACGCAGGCAGGATCCTACAGAAACCCCACTATCATACCTCCTGCAACGCAGGCAGTATCCTACAGAAACCCCACTATCATACCCCCTGCAATGCAGGCAAGATCCTACAGAAACCCCACTATCATACCTCCTGCAACGCAGGCAGGATCCTACAGAAACCCCACTATCATACCTCTTGAAACACACGCAGGATCCTATAGGAACCCCACTATCATACCTCCTGCAACGCAGGCAGGATCCTACAGAAACCCCACTATCATACCTCCTGCAACGCAGGCAGGATCCTACAGAAACCCCACTATCATACCCCCTGCAATGCAGGCAAGATCTTACAGAAACCCCACTATCATACCTCCTGCAACGCAGGCAGGATCCTACAGAAACCCCACTATCACACCCCCTGCAATGCAGGCAAGATCCTACAGAAACCCCACTATCATAGCTCCTGCAATGCAGGCAGGATCCTACAGAAACCCCACTATCATACTTCCTGCAACACAGGCAGGATCCTACAGAAACCCCACTATCATACCTCCTGCAATGCAGGCAGGATCCTACAGAAACCCCACTATCATACCTCCAGCAACGCAGGCCGGATCCTACAGAAACCCCACTATCATACCTCCTGCAACGCAGGCAGGATCCTACAGGAACCCCACTATCATACCTCCTGAAACCCAGGCAGGATCCTACAGAAACCCCACTATCATACCTCCTGAAACACACACAGGATCCTTCAGAAACCCCACTATCATACCTCCTGAAACCCAGGCAGGATCCTACAGAAACCCCACTATCATACCTCCTGCAACGCAGGCAGGATCCTACAGAAACCCCACTATCATACCTCCTGCAACGCAGGCAGGATCCTACAGGAACCCCACTATCATACCCCCTGCAACGCAGGCAGGATCCTACAGAAACCCCACTATCATACCTCCTGCAACGCAGGCAGGATTCTACAGAAACCCCACTATCATACTTCCTGCAATGCAGGCAGGATCCTACAGAAACCCCACTATCATACCTCCTGCAACGCAGGCCGGATCCTACAGAAACCCCACTATCATACCTCCTGCAACGCAGGCAGGATCCTACAGGAACCCCACTATCATACCCCCTGCAACGCAGGCAGGATCCTACAGAAACCCCACTATCATACCTCCTGCAACGCAGGCAGGATCCTACAGAAACCCCACTATCATACCTCCTGCAATGCAGGCAGGATCCTACAGAAACCCCACTATCATACCTCCTGCAACGCAGGCAGGATCCTACAGAAACCCCACTATCATACTCCTGCCACCCAGACAGGATCCTACAGAAACCCCACTATCATACCTCCTGCAACGCAGGCAGGATCCTAAATAAACCCCACTATCATAGCTCCTGCAACGCAGGCAGGATCCTACAGAAACCCCACTATCATACCTCCTGCAACACAGGCAGGATCCTACAGAAACCCCACTATCATACCTCCTGCAACACAGGCAGGATCCTACAGAAACCCCACTATCATACCTCCTGCAACGCAGGCAGGATCCTACAGAAACCCCACTATCATACCTCCTGCAACGCAGGCAGTATCCTACAGAAACCCCACTATCATACCCCCTGCAATGCAGGCAAGATCCTACAGAAACCCCACTATCATACCTCCTGCAACGCAGGCAGGATCCTACAGAAACCCCACTATCATACCCCCTGCAATGCAGGCAAGATCCTACAGAAACCCCACTATCATACCTCCTGCAACACAGGCAGGATCCTACAGAAACCCCACTATCATACCTCCTGCAATGCAGGCAGGATCCTACAGAAACCCCACTATCATACCTCCTGCAACGCAGGCAGGATCCTACAGAAACCCCACTATCATACTCCTGCCACCCAGACAGGATCCTACAGAAACCCCACTATCATACCTCCTGCAACGCAGGCAGGATCCTAAATAAACCCCACTATCATAGCTCCTGCAACGCAGGCAGGATCCTACAGAAACCCCACTATCATACCTCCTGCAACACAGGCAGGATCCTACAGAAACCCCACTATCATACCTCCTGCAACACAGGCAGGATCCTACAGAAACCCCACTATCATACCTCCTGCAACGCAGGCAGGATCCTACAGAAACCCCACTATCATACCTCCTGCAACGCAGGCAGGATCCTACAGAAACCCCACTATCATACCCCCTGCAATGCAGGCAAGATCCTATAGAAACCCCACTATCATACCTCCTGCAACGCAGGCAGGATCCTACAGAAACCCCACTATCATACCTCTTGAAACACACGCAGGATCCTACAGGAACCCCACTATCATACCTCCTGCAACGCAGGCAGGATCCTACAGAAACCCCACTATCATACCTCCTGCAACGCAGGCAGGATCCTACAGAAACCCCACTATCATACCCCCTGCAATGCAGGCAAGATCTTACAGAAACCCCACTATCATACCTCCTGCAACGCAGGCAGGATCCTACAGAAACCCCACTATCACACCCCCTGCAATGCAGGCAAGATCCTACAGAAACCCCACTATCATACCTCCTGCAACGCAGGCAGGATCCTACAGAAACCCCACTATCATACCCCCTGCAATGCAGGCAAGATCCTACAGAAACCCCACTATCATACCTCCTGCAACACAGGCAGGATCCTACAGAAACCCCACTATCGTACCTCCTGCAATGCAGGCAGGATCCTACAGAAACCCCACTATCATACCTCCTGCAACGCAGGCAGGATCCTACAGAAACCCCACTATCATACTCCTGCCACCCAGACAGGATCCTACAGAAACCCCACTATCATACCTCCTGCAACGCAGGCAGGATCCTAAATAAACCCCACTATCATAGCTCCTGCAACGCAGGCAGGATCCTACAGAAACCCCACTATCATACCTCCTGCAACACAGGCAGGATCCTACAGAAACCCCACTATCATACCTCCTGCAACACAGGCAGGATCCTACAGAAACCCCACTATCATACCTCCTGCAACGCAGGCAGGATCCTACAGAAACCCCACTATCATACCTCCTGCAACGCAGGCAGGATCCTACAGAAACCCCACTATCATACCCCCTGCAATGCAGGCAAGATCCTATAGAAACCCCACTATCATACCTCCTGCAACGCAGGCAGGATCCTACAGAAACCCCACTATCATACCTCTTGAAACACACGCAGGATCCTACAGGAACCCCACTATCATACCTCCTGCAACGCAGGCAGGATCCTACAGAAACCCCACTATCATACCTCCTGCAACGCAGGCAGGATCCTACAGAAACCCCACTATCATACCCCCTGCAATGCAGGCAAGATCTTACAGAAACCCCACTATCATACCTCCTGCAACGCAGGCAGGATCCTACAGAAACCCCACTATCACACCCCCTGCAATGCAGGCAAGATCCTACAGAAACCCCACTATCATACCTCCTGCAACGCAGGCAGGATCCTACAGAAACCCCACTATCATACCTCTTGAAACACACGCAGGATCCTACAGAAACCCCACTATCATACTTCCTGCAACGCAGGCAGGATCCTACAGAAACCCCACTATCATACCCCCTGCAATGCAGGCAAGATCCTACAGAAACCCCACTATCATACCTCCTGCAACACAGGCAGGATCCTACAGAAACCCCACTATCATACCTCCTGCAATGCAGGCAGGATCCTACAGAAACCCCACTATCATACCTCCTGCAACGCAGGCAGGATCCTACAGAAACCCCACTATCATACTCCTGCCACCCAGACAGGATCCTACAGAAACCCCACTATCATACCTCCTGCAACGCAGGCAGGATCCTAAATAAACCCCACTATCATAGCTCCTGCAACGCAGGCAGGATCCTACAGAAACCCCACTATCATACCTCCTGCAACACAGGCAGGATCCTACAGAAACCCCACTATCATACCTCCTGCAACACAGGCAGGATCCTACAGAAACCCACTATCATACCTCCTGCAACGCAGGCAGGATCCTACAGAAACCCCACTATCATACCTCCTGCAACGCAGGCAGTATCCTACAGAAACCCCACTATCATACCCCCTGCAATGCAGGCAAGATCCTACAGAAACCCCACTATCATACCTCCTGCAACGCAGGCAGGATCCTACAGAAACCCCACTATCATACCTCTTGAAACACACGCAGGATCCTACAGGAACCCCACTATCATACCTCCTGCAACGCAGGCAGGATCCTACAGAAACCCCACTATCATACCTCCTGCAACGCAGGCAGGATCCTACAGAAACCCCACTATCATACCCCCTGCAATGCAGGCAAGATCTTACAGAAACCCCACTATCATACCTCCTGCAACGCAGGCAGGATCCTACAGAAACCCCACTATCACACCCCCTGCAATGCAGGCAAGATCCTACAGAAACCCCACTATCATACCTCCTGCAACGCAGGCAGGATCCTACAGAAACCCCACTATCATACCTCTTGAAACACACGCAGGATCCTACAGAAACCCCACTATCATACCTCCTGCAACGCAGGCAGGATCCTACAGAAACCCCACTATCATACTTCCTGCAACGCAGGCAGGATCCTACAGGAACCCCACTATCATACCTCCTGCAACGCAGGCAGGATCCTACAGAAACCCCACTATCATACCTCCGGCAACGCAGGCAGGATCCTACAGAAACCCCACTATCATACCTCCGGCAACCCAGGCAGGATCCTACAGGAACCCCACTATCATACCTCCTGCAATGCAGGCAGGATCCTACAGAAACCCCACTATCATAGCTCCTGCAATGCAGGCAGGATCCTACAGAAACCCCACTATCATACCTTCTGTAATGCAGGCAGGATCCTACAGAAACCCCACTATCATACCTCCTGAAACCCAGGCAGGATCCTACAGAAACCCCACTATCATACCTCCTGAAACACACGCAGGATCCTACAGAAACCCCACTATGATACCTCCTGAAACCAGAGCAGGATCCTACAGAAACCCCACTATCATACCCCCTGCAATGCAGGCAGGATCCTACAGAAACCCCAGTATCATACCTCCGGCAACGCAGGCAGGATCCTACAGAAACCCCACTATCATACCTCCTGCAACGCAGGCAGGATCCTACAGAAACCCCACTATCATAGCTCCTGCAACGCAGGCAGGATCCTACAGAAACCCCACTATCATAGCTCCTGCAACGCAGGCAGGATCCTACAGAAACCCCACTATCATACCTCCTGAAACCCAGGCAGGATCCTACAGAAACCCCACTATCATACCTCCTGCAATGCAGGCAGGATCCTACAGAAACCCCACTATCATACCTCCGGCAACGCAGGCAGGATCCTACAGAAACCCCACTATCATACCTCCTGAAACACACGCAGGATCCTACAGAAACCCCACTATCATACCTCCTGCAACGCAGGCAGGATCCTACAGAAACCCCACTATCATAGCTCCTGCAACGCAGGCAGGATCCTACAGAAACCCCACTATCATACCTCCTGAAACCCAGGCAGGATCCTACAGAAACCCCACTATCATACCTCCTGCAACCCAGGCAGGATCCTACAGAAACCCCACTATCATACCTCCAGCAACGCAGGCCGGATCCTACAGAAACCCCACTATCATACCTCCTGCAACGCAGGCATGATCCTACAGGAACCCCACTATCATACCTCCTGAAACCCAGGCAGGATCCTACAGAAACCCCACTATCATACCTCCTGAAACACACACAGGATCCTTCAGAAACCCCACTATCATACCTCCTGAAACCCAGGCAGGATCCTACAGAAACCCCACTATCATACCTCCTGCAACGCAGGCAGGATCCTACAGAAACCCCACTATCATACCTCCTGCAACGCAGGCAGGATCCTACAGGAACCCCACTATCATACCCCCTGCAACGCAGGCAGGATCCTACAGAAACCCCACTATCATACCTCCTGCAACGCAGGCAGGACCCTACAGAAACCCCACTATCATACTTCCTGCAATGCAGGCAGGATCCTACAGAAACCCCACTATCATACCTCCTGCAACGCAGGCCGGATCCTACAGAAACCCCACTATCATACCTCCTGCAACGCAGGCAGGATCCTACAGGAACCCCACTATCATACCCCCTGCAACGCAGGCAGGATCCTACAGAAACCCCACTATCATACCTCCTGCAACGCAGGCAGGATCCTACAGAAACCCCACTATCATACCTCCTGCAATGCAGGCAGGATCCTACAGAAACCCCACTATCATACCTCCTGCAACGCAGGCAGGATCCTACAGAAACCCCACTATCACACTCCTGCCACCCAGACAGGATCCTACAGAAACCCCACTATCATAGCTCCTGCAATGCAGGCAGGATCCTACAGAAACCCCACTATCATACCTCCTGCAACGCAGGCAGGATCCTAAATAAACCCCACTATCATAGCTCCTGCAACGCAGGCAGGATCCTACAGAAACCCCACTATCATACCTCCTGCAACACAGGCAGGATCCTACAGAAACCCCACTATCATACCTCCTGCAACACAGGCAGGATCCTACAGAAACCCCACTATCATACCTCCTGCAACGCAGGCAGGATCCTACAGAAACCCCACTATCATACCTCCTGCAACGCAGGCAGTATCCTACAGAAACCCCACTATCATACCCCCTGCAATGCAGGCAAGATCCTACAGAAACCCCACTATCATACCTCCTGCAACGCAGGCAGGATCCTACAGAAACCCCACTATCATACCCCCTGCAATGCAGGCAAGATCCTACAGAAACCCCACTATCATACCTCCTGCAACGCAGGCAGGATCCTACAGAAACCCCACTATCATACCTCCTGCAATGCAGGCAGGATCCTACAGAAACCTCACTATCATACCTCCTGCAACGCAGGCAGGATCCTACAGAAACCCCACTATCATACTCCTGCCACCCAGACAGGATCCTACAGAAACCCCACTATCATACCTCCTGCAACGCAGGCAGGATCCTAAATAAACCCCACTATCATAGCTCCTGCAACGCAGGCAGGATCCTACAGAAACCCCACTATCATACCTCCTGCAACACAGGCAGGATCCTACAGAAACCCCACTATCATACCTCCTGCAACACAGGCAGGATCCTACAGAAACCCCACTATCATACCTCCTGCAACGCAGGCAGGATCCTACAGAAACCCCACTATCATACCTCCTGCAACGCAGGCAGTATCCTACAGAAACCCCACTATCATACCCCCTGCAATGCAGGCAAGATCCTACAGAAACACCACTATCATACCTCCTGCAACGCAGGCAGGATCCTACAGAAACCCCACTATCATACCTCCTGCAACGCAGGCAGGATCCTACAGAAACCCCACTATCATACCTCCTGCAACCCAGGCAGGATCCTACAGAAACCCCACTATCATACCTCTTGAAACACACGCAGGATCCTACAGGAACCCCACTATCATACCTCCTGCAACGCAGGCAGGATCCTACAGAAACCCCACTATCATACCCCCTGCAATGCAGGCAAGATCTTACAGAAACCCCACTATCATACCTCCTGCAACGCAGGCAGGATCCTACAGAAACCCCACTATCATACCTCCTGAAACACAGGCAGGATCCTACAGAAACCCCACTATCATAGCTCCTGAAACCCAGGCAGGATCCTACAGAAACCCCACTATCATACCTCCTGAAACACACGCAGGATCCTACAGAAACCCCACTATCATACTTCCTGCAACGCAGGCAGGATCCTACAGGAACCCCACTATCATACCTCCTGCAACGCAGGCAGGATCCTACAGAAACCCCACTATCATACCTCCGGCAACGCAGGCAGGATCCTACAGAAACCCCACTATCATACCTCCGGCAACCCAGGCAGGATCCTACAGGAACCCCACTATCATACCTCCTGCAATGCAGGCAGGATCCTACAGAAACCCCACTATCATAGCTCCTGCAATGCAGGCAGGATCCTACAGAAACCCCACTATCATACCTCCTGTAATGCAGGCAGGATCCTACAGAAACCCCACTATCATACCTCCTGAAACCCAGGCAGGATCCTACAGAAACCCCACTATCATACCTCCTGAAACACACGCAGGATCCTACAGAAACCCCACTATCATACCTCCTGAAACCAGGGCAGGATCCTACAGAAACACCACTATCATACCCCCTGCAATGCAGGCAGGATCCTACAGAAACCCCAGTATCATACCTCCGGCAACGCAGGCAGGATCCTACAGAAACCCCACTATCATACCTCCTGCAACGCAGGCAGGATCCTACAGAAACCCCACTATCATAGCTCCTGCAACGCAGGCAGGATCCTACAGAAACCCCACTATCATAGCTCCTGCAACGCAGGCAGGATCCTACAGAAACCCCACTATCATACCTCCTGAAACCCAGGCAGGATCCTACAGAAACCCCACTATCATACCTCCTGCAACGCAGGCAGGATCCTACAGAAACCCCACTATCATACCTCCTGAAACCCAGGCAGGATCCTACAGAAACCCCACTATCATACCTCCTGCAAAGCAGGCAGGATCCTACAGAAACCCCACTATCATACCTCCTGAAACCCAGGCAGGATCCTACAGAAACCCCACTATCATACCTCCTGCAACACAGGCAGGATCCTACAGAAACCCCACTATCATACCTCCTGCAACACAGGCAGGATCCTACAGAAACCCCACTATCATACCTCCTGCAACGCAGGCAGGATCCTACAGAAACCCCACTATCATACCTCCTGGAACGCAGGCAGGATCCTACAGGAACCCCACTATCATACCCCCTGCAACGCAGGCAGGATCCTACAGGAACCCCACTATCATACCCCCTGCAACGCAGGCAGGATCCTACAGAAACCCCACTATCATACCTCCTGCAACGCAGGCAAGATCCTACAGAAACCCCACTATCATACCTCCTGCAACACAGGCAGGATCCTACAGAAACCCCACTATCATAGCTCCTGCAATGCAGGCAGGATCCTACAGAAACCCCACTATCATACCCCCTGCAACGCAGGCAGGATCCTACAGAAACCCCATTATCATACCTCCTGCAACGCAGGCAAGATCCTACAGAAACCCCACTATCATACTTCCTGCAACACAGGCAGGATCCTACAGAAACCCCACTATCATAGCTCCTGCAATGCAGGCAGGATCCTACAGAAACCCCACTATCATACCTCCGGCAATGCAGGCAGGATCCTACAGAAACCCCACTATCATACCTCCTGCAATGCAGGCAGGATCCTACAGAAACCCCACTATCATATCTCCGGCAATGCAGGCAGGATCCTACAGAAACCCCACTATCATACCTCCTGCAACGCAGGCAGGATCCTACAGAAACCCCACTATCATAGCTCCTGCAACGCAGGCAGGATCCTACAGAAACCCCACTATCATACCTCCTGCAACGCAGGCAGGATCCTACAGGAACCCCACTATCATACCTCCTGCAACGCAGGCAGGATCCTACAGAAACCCCACTATCATACCTCCTGCAACGCAGGCAGGATCCTACAGGAACCCCACTATCATACCTCCTGCAACGCAGGCAGGATCATACAGAAACACCACTATCATACCTCCTGCAACACAGGCAGGATCCTACAGAAACCCCACTATCATACCTCCTGCAACGCAGGCAGGATCATACAGAAACACCACTATCATACCTCCTGCAACACAGGCAGGATCCTACAGAAACACCACTATCATACCTCCTGCAACGCAAGCAGGATCCTACAGAAACCCCACTATCATAGCTCCTGCCACACAGACAGGATCCTACAGAAACCCCACTATCATAGCTCCTGCCACACAGACAGGATCCTACAGAAACCCCACTATCATACCCTGCGAGGTGGAAACAGGTTGTGTATCAGCGAAAGATAATGATGAAATAAATTGACTGCAGTTGGATGTAACAGAAAGTGGCGTTTTCTTTTCAGAAAACATAAGTTGTACATTTGGTGAAACAGAAGAGACTTGTGGTCTTCAATTATTAAAGTCTTCAGATTAAAGGTCTGTATTGAATAAGAATCAAAATCTCTAATGTTGCCATTTCTTACAGTATTTATTAGCCCTAGGTGTGAATTTCTTAATCAGGTTTACCACCTAAAAACCTTATTCTTTATTGTGAAGATTTTTTTTTTTTTTTTTTTAGCATATGGAGAATGAGGACAGGGAACGGGGACTTATAAGACATCTGCTGCCTACAAACTTATTAATCATACACAGCCCATAGACATTTACATACCATTTAAAAACAATTATGACTGTTAATTTCAATGTAGTACTGTATGTATTATGTCTTTAGTTATATAGCGCCATCAATGTACATAGCGCTTCACAGCAGTAATACACCCGGCCATCATATAAATAACAAATAATACACATGATGGGAAGAAGTGCTTCAGATATAAAAGTAACATTAAGGAAGAGGAGTCCCCGCCCCGAGGAGCTTACAGTCTAATTGGTAGGTAGGGAGAAGGTACAGAGACAGTAGGAGGGAGTTCTGGTAAGTGCGTCTGCAGGGGGCCAAGCTTTATGTAGGAGGTGTAAAGTATCAGCCACGGAGCTACTCATATGCACATAAAGGAATGAATATCTACTTAAACGAGTTATATACCTGTTTACAAAACATTCTATACTTTGCACTCTTTACGTAAAAGTAAAATAAGAATTCTAGGATGTCTAAAAGAAACAATACAATGCAATGTGTGATGTGAAGACAAACGTACACAGAATCAATTTTACTCGGAATTATTATGATTATTTATTTTTAAATGCTTCTTCGCATGCCGCTGGTTTAATGTAAGATCCCAAATCGGCCGTACATCAAACAACTACACAAGCAATATTACATTTGTTAAAGTATTCACATTAAATGCTCATACACCCAGAAGTGAAAACTGCAAATATCCCTTGTTCTACAATGCAATACAATAGTGCTTTTACATTCAAGTGTTATACAGCCAACTCCCTGTATATTGGATCACTGAGGCAATATGGAAGGGAAATGAATATGGAACTTAAGAACCTTTCATAAAGGATCATACAGTGGGAATAGGTTTCAGTTCATTCGAGTCTGTGCATGTTTAGAAATACAGACTGTACAGATCATGGGTAGATAGTAGATTCCCTTTTAGAAATGAGGGATCACATGTATCGTTCAATGTGTGCATGCTAAGGAATAGTGAACACATAAGTAAGATAAGACCGTGCTGCATGTGCCGTGGGCTGATTGTCTTGTAAACCACATGATCCATGTTTCCACGTGTGCTTTACTGCAGACACAGGAAACTCGCCAAACTGCACACACTTTTTTTCCTATATGCTTTTTAAAACCTTTTTGATGCTGAATGCAATAATCACATTCGCTCAGTTACTGCAGGGAAAGTCCCTGTATGATGAACACATGTGGGGCAGTGTACTCTGTGCGCACATGGGCTGCATATGTTTGCAAAGAGATCACAGATGTCTATTAAATATCAGGAAATCGTGGGAATGGCTAACATGCTTTCAGGGTAACATGCTATCAGCGTAACATGCTAACAGACTATTAACGTAACATGCTATCAGGGTAACATGCTAACAGCGTAACATGCTATCAGGGTAACATGCTATCAGCGTAACATGCTAACAGACTATTAACGTAACATGCTATCAGGGTAACATGCTATCAGCGTAACATGCTAACAGACTATTAACGTAACATGCTATCAGGGTAACATGCTATCAGCGTGTAACGGATTTTCTGGCCTAGCCTGACCCACCCAATCTCACATTGGCCCCTGTGGTCTAACCAGTCCCCATTACATGGTCGTGTCTGGTGGTGCACCTGTTGGCAACAGGACTCCTGAGTCTCCCGCATGATGGTGTTTGGGGATTGTCAACCCAGACAGGCAGCTGAGGTAGTGTGCGTGAGTCCTACCTATATCCAGTGCAGCGCCTCCACCTCATCAGGATCTCTGCGTCCGCAGGAAGATGTGACTGATGAGGACCTCCTCTGTGGTGCCTCCTCCTGTGCAAGAACTTCACACACACACAGCAAGGATTTGTTGAACTTGAGCATCTTTATTGTATTTGCGGTATGGGCTAGCTGCCCCTCGCAGTGATGAACTCAGCCGCACATCTCGGCGTGTGATCCCTTCAAAGGTACACCCTCCCAATGGAGTGGGATCCCCTCTCCCCTCAGGGAGATCACCCCTGTGCCAGGTCCCTGGACACAGTATGGCGTTGCTAGCTTGATGCTGATTGATATAGAATGGGGCCACTAGTTACAGCACTAGCGGTCCTCTTTCCCCAGGTCTCAACGCAGACCTGCTCCTTACTCCAACACACTAACTTTGAACAGTGCTGTGCCTTATATCTCTCAGGAGGCAGGCACATCTCTGATGTCACTAATGCTGGACTCAGAGTATGTAGCCACTCCCATCCACACATAGGGCACCTCACCAGGGTGTGAGGGCAAACCTCCATGATTACTGTTGGCATCCCTGTAACTTACCAGGCCTTACTGCCAGCAGGAGAGGAAACTGCAGTCCATTTTACAGCATGGCTACATTCTCCCCCTGGTGAATCCCAACGCCCCGTCTGGGACCTAAATTTATGTACCTTCTCCGGGAAACACTGAAAAATGGAACACATAATTGGTTACAACATTTGAATTCGCAGTAAAGAGTATCGCACAAAGCACGCCCTGACCAGCAGGCACTAACTCGCGCAACAGCTGCCCTGTGCCTCCTAATAATAGTGACGTGGGTCGGGCTTCTTAATTTCCCAACCCCCCATATCCAGGGCCATGATGCTGTACTCACGCGGTAGCCCACTTTCTGGTCTATATACGGCTTTATGCTTATAGATGCTCCGCCCTATACTCCATACTCGCATGAGCTGCGCTATTCTCTCTTCTGCCTTGCGCCCAGTAATGGCGCCACCCTTGTTCACCATGTAGTGTTCGATTGTTTCCCTCAGCCACCTGTCCCTATTGTCCTCAATCTCCTGCATGAGGGGTTCAGGAACATAAGGATATTCCAGGCCATGAGAATTCTTATATTTGGTGATAATGGCCCTCTCCGCCCTACTGGCACGGGTCAACTTTGCGATGCCTGCTTTTCCGGGCAGCACCCATGATAGGGGTTCATCGGGTTCCACAGGATCCGTCAATCAACTGGGACCCATGGGCTCCATGTTATTATGACAGATCTGGTACCACCGCTCCTGCATTTCCCTTTTCCGTTCTTCTGCAGTAAACTCCCCATGAGCCCACCAGTTGTCAACCACATCCTCCTTCTCTAGCAGGAACCGAGTACGGTCCAACCACCCCACGTAACCCTTGAATAAGGGGGCCCACCACCGGGTCTCCCTAACCTCTTCTGGGGCCGACTCTATCGAATCCCCCTCCTCCTGTTCCCCCCAGGAAGACACCCCCCGATGTCCCGGTAGATCGGGAATTAGGCCGCCCCACCCACTTGGGTCTATTTGCTAGAGTTACACTCACCACACTAGGGCAATCGCTGGAGACTGACACTTCCCGCGAATACCCTCCACCCACCGACCCGTCATTGGATGTGAAGCTTCCCAGTCTCTCCCCAGTCCGTTCTTCGGAGGTACCCTGGGACCCTCCGGACATTCCCAAACTTGACGAGGACCCCCGGGAAAACGTGACCGGGACTAGGGCTTTAGCTAGGGCGTGGGGTTGGGCATAAGGGCGGACGGTGGTTATCTGCGGGGTTCCGACCCGCTCTCTACCACTGCATTGTCCAGAGTTATCGCTAGGGCTCTCCGCTGGTCGGGTCTCACCGCTCTCCTTTCTCGCCGCCTGCCAACTCTTCTTAGGACCGGGCGATCGGGAAGCGCTGCCCGATCCGTGATGCGTAGTCGTCTCTACGGTTACTCTGCCACGCCCGCCAGAAGTGACGTCATCTACGAGACTGGACGCTCCGCCATCTTGGGATGGGTCCCCAAGCGGAACCTTTTCCTCCAAAACGACATCCGGCAGCTCCGCTGGTTTCGATCGCACCGCCTGGGCCTGGTACCGCCTTTCCTCCGTCGATGTCGCCGTCGGAGCCTGGTAAGAACAAGGGCTGCTCTTACCGTTCCTGGGTGTGGGTGTGGATCGACCCTCACCACTGGACCCACCGGTCCCGAGAACCGGGGGACTCCGTCTCTCGGTCTTCCGCGGCACTGGTGACACCCGGTTCTTTTCACCGACAGCCCCGGTAAGTGGCACTTTTCTCCCATTACCGCCACAGGAGCTTGTGGGTTGCGGGTCACCGCACCGGACGACGCCATGGGTTCCTCGTCAGAGGAATCCACTTCTACCTTGCTTGGGGGCACCCCCCGGGGTGACCGCCGCTTAGGTTCTCGGCCAGCACACCTGCCGATAGTTTCTTTCTCCTCGGGCTCAGTTTTAGCAACCGGCCCCGATCCCCATTCTCCGGGATCCGCAGCTTCCCTCCATAGCGCGCCGTGGAGCTCGGCCGACAGCATAGCCGCATCTCCCACTGCTTCGACGGCCTGGATGGGTACGAACGTAGGCATAGGCCACAAGTACTGAAGACCACATTGCGGGCAGCGTGCAGCTGTACCCACGGCGCCACCGGGTAGTCTGCACTGTAAGCAGAGGCACGCCACTGTCTCAGTGCCTGCCACCCGTATCACCAGGAAGCCTCCTGGTGCCGAATAGGGTTGGGTAGATACCATAGTATTCTCTCCTTGCTTACAGGCCATAGTCACGGTAGGAGGTACTCGCAGCAGTGGTCTGTTCAGTGTACTGGCTCCTCGTGACTGACAAGCAGGGGTTGAGTTGCCAACCACTCCCTTGACTAGCTCCACCCTCATCTGACAAAGCTGGAAGCCACCCCCACTAGTGGAGATTAGGGGCGGATCCCACAACTTTATAGGATGTCCTGGGATTAGTGCTGTACTTTTCACAGTCCTTGGGGGCGCGGCTTCAGGTTTCGCGCCACCACCCCCCGAGCACCACTCCTTATTTGGCGCCATCCCCGGCCAAATTCTCTCAGTCTCTTTGTCTTTTCCTCCACCGGCAGCACCAATTACAGGAACTACTTTCTGTAAGGGCGCAGCCGGCTCACCAGCTCCTCTTTCAGCTGAATCCGCTCCCACTGGGCATATTGGAAACCACTCCCCCTGGTTGAGATTAGGGGGAGGTCCCACAGGTTGATCGGGTGACCCAGCACTGGGGCTGAGTTAGTCATTGTCCATGAGGGCGCGGCTGCAGCTTTCGCGCCATACCCCCCATCAGGGTGGGGTTTTCCTGTTGGCGCCACTCCTGGCCAACTTTCTGTAAGTCCAGAATCTGCAGAATTTTCTGCACATGCTCCACGCGGTCTCCCAGGGAAGCGGGAGCCGCCATTTTGATTGGCACTGTCAGTCTCTTTGAACGTTGAGGTAGCGTTTAACTGTTTGTATGCCGACTGACAGGCAACTTCATCATTTTCTCCACATATCACAGTAATGTCCTCCTCAGTATCCTCAGGGGAAGTACCCCTAGGCCCTAGGCAGGACCAAAACGGCGCAGCCACAGCTTTCGCGCCACTCCACAACAGGCTTGCCAAAGTCACATCAGTAGCTTGCTCTTCAGCGGAACGCACCCTACATGCGCTCCCTCCGTCTGCCTCCGTCCGCCATTTTGGACCTTCCGCACCGCGCGGACCCTCCATTCTTGCGGTCGCCATTTGGTCGCTGTATTTACTGTGATTGTACATGGAGCTCCTCTCTGCGGGGCAGCCACCATACCGGTACAATAAAGATTGCCTTGATGCACCACCTTGTGTACCTAATGTAGGCTGGACTCGTGTTTGCACTACCTCATGCTAGGCTCACTCTCTCTGTGTATGCTGTGTCTCCTTCCTCCCAGTCTGTGCTCCCTTCGGTAATTGGTCTGGAATGGGCTAGAGTACTCTGGCTCTTCCATGCAGTACTTGGGCGTCTACCTACTGTTGGCAAGCCTAGCGCAGACCCAGTCCAGAATTCCTGACCTCGTTAACAGGCTATCCCTTCAGGCATCCTACCACTAGCACTACCTCAAGGTGACTAGGACAGCTATAGCCCCTCTTCAAACCTCCAACTCCTCTCAGGCCCCTAGGTCGTCCCTGCGAGCTGACAATACTCCATCAGCCCCCTGACTACCCGTAGGCTCCGTCCCAACACAGCACAAAGTGGCAGCAGACACTCTCCCTGTTTCCCAGTGTGCCTAGCAAAAGCCTGTCCTGTTGACAGGTATCTCAGCAGCGCCTCCAAATGTAACGGATTTTCTGGCCTAGCCTGACCCACCCAATCTCACATTGGCCCCTGTGGTCTAACCAGTCCCCATTACATGGTCGTGTCTGGTGGTGCACCTGTTGGCAACAGGACTCCTGAGTCTCCCGCATGATGGTGTTTGGGGATTGTCAACCCAGACAGGCAGCTGAGGTAGTGTACGTGAGTCCTACCTATATCCAGTGCAGCGCCTCCACCTCATCAGGATCTCTGCGTCCGCAGGAAGATGTGACTGATGAGGAACTCCTCTGTGGTGCCTCCTCCTGTGCAAGAACTTCACACCCACACAGCAAGGATTTGTTGAACTTGAGCATCTTTATTGTATTTGCGGTATGGGCTAGCTGCCCCTCGCAGTGATGAACTCAGCCGCACATCTCGGCGTGTGATCCCTTCAAAGGTACACCCTCCCAATGGAGTGGGATCCCCTCTCCCCTCAGGGAGATCACCCATGTGCCAGGTCCCTGGACACAGTATGGCGTTGCTAGCTTGATGCTGATTGATATAGAATGGGGCCACTAGTTATAGCACTAGCGGTCCTCTTTCCCCAGGTCTCAACGCAGACCTGCTCCTTACTCCAACACACTAACTTTGAACAGTGCTGTGCCTTATATCTCTCAGGAGGCAGGCACATCTCTGATGTCACTAATGGTGGACTCTAGAGTATGTAGCCACTCCCATCCACACATAGGGCACCTCACCAGGGTGTGAGGGCAAACCTCCATGATTACTGCTGGCATTACCAACTTACCAGGCCTTACTGCCAGCAGGAGAGGAAACTGCAGTCCATTTTACAACATGGCTACAAACGTAACATGCTAACAGATTATTAACGTAACATGCTATCAGGGATACATGCTATCAGACTATTAACGTAACATGCTATCTGGGTAACTTGCTAACAGCGTAAAATGCTATCAGGGTAACATGCTAACAGACTATTAACGTAACATGCTATCAGAGTAACATGTTAACAGCGTAACATGCTATCAGCGTAACATGCTAACAGACTATTAACGTAACATGCTATCGGGGTAACATGCTAACAGACTATTAACGTAACATGCTATCAGGGTAACATGCTAACAGACTATTAACGTAACATGCTATCAGGGTAACATGCTAACAGACTATTAACGTAACATGCTATCAGGGTAACATGCTAACAGACTAACATGATAACATACACCATGTGATTGTTTTATTAGTATTCTGAATATCACGTCAGGGAACAAGCTCAATGCCGCTGATCCAGCCGCAGACCTGTATTAATTCGGTCCTGTATTAATTAAATTCTGTATTAATTCGGTCCTGTATTAATTCGGTCCTGTATTAATTAAATTCTGTATTAATTTGGTCCTGTATTAATTAGATTCTGTATTAATTCGGTCCTGTATTAATTAAATTCTGTATTAATTTGGTCCTGTATTAATTAGATTCTGTATTAATTCGGTCCTGAATTAATTAAATATTGTATTAATTCGGTCCTGTATTAATTAGATTCAGTATTAACTCGGTCCTGTATTAATTCGGTCCTGTATTAATTAAATTCTGTGTTAATTCGGTCCTGTATTAATTCGGTCCTGTATTAATTAGATTATGTATTAATTAGATTATGTATTAATTAGATTCAGTATAAATTCGGTCCTGTATTAATTAGATTCTGTATTAATTCGGGCCTCTATTAATTAGATTCTGTATTAATTCGGGCCTCTATTAATTAGATTCTGTATTAATTCGGTCCTGTATTAATTAGATTCTGTATTAATTAGATTCTGTATTAACTCGGTCCTGTATTAATTAGATTCTGTATTAATCCGGTCCTGTATTAATTAGATTCTGGATTAATCCGGTCCTGTATTAATTAGATTCTGTATTAATCCGGTCCTGTATTAATTAGATTCTGTATTAACTCGGTCCTGTATGAATTAGATTATGTATTAATCCGGTCCTGTATTACTTAGATTCTGTATTAACTCGGTCCTGTATTAATTAGATTCTGTATTAACTCGGTCCTGTATTAATTAGATTCTGTATTAATCCGGTCCTGTATTACTTAGATTCTGTATTAACTCGGTCCTGTATTAATTAGATTATGTATTAATCCGGTCCTGTATTACTTAGATTCTGTATTAACTCGGTCCTGTATTAATTAGATTATGTATTAATCCGGTCCTGTATTAATTAGATTATGTATTAATCCGGTCCTGTATTACTTAGATTCTGTATTAACTCGGTCCTGTATTAATTAGATTATGTATTAATCCGGTCCTGTATTAATTAGATTCTGGATTATAGGCAGGAAAGTCAATCCACGCTCATGCTTCCTAGAAGGGATCTTGAAGTAGATCAGCTCTCCCCTCTTGCTGCTACTGACCCCTCCTCCACTGGTAACTTCCGTAGGAAGGCTCCGACGTCAGAAGATATTGATAAAGACACAGAAGCGCACCAAGGGTTAAGGATAATGTATTAAACAATTGGTATAATAAAATGTAAAAACTTACACATCATATTAAAAATGTCCAGTAGCGGCCAGTACAAGAATGGTGGATCCAGGGGGATGGGTAGGCGCAGGAGGTAAAGCCTGATGAAGCACTGAATAGTGTGAAACGCGTTGCGGAGTATATACAGTACTTGTTGGTGCCCAGACGTTTGGTTGTACAAGTCCCAGCTTCATACGAACCTTTGAGCTGGTTTCACCTGCTCGAGTGGGACGTGAAGTACACAGGCGATCGGAGGGCAGCTCCACACGGGTCCTGCGACAGCCGCAACCCGGAAGCAAGATCTGAGCCTTGCCGGGCAAGCCAGCCCCAGCGCGCGGGACTGAACTGCAAACATCAGGCAACACCTCCTGCACCTACCCATCCCCCTGGATCCACCATTCTTGTACTGGCCGCTACTGGACATTTTTAATATGATGTGTAAGTTTTCACATTTTATTATACCAATTGTTTAATACATTATCCTTAACCCTTGGTGCGCTTCTGTGTCTTTTTCAATAGATTCTGTATTAATTAGATTCTGTATTAATTCGGTCCTGTATTAATTAGATTCTGTATTAATTCGGTCCTGTATTAATTAGATTCTGTATTAATTCGGTCCTGTATTAATTAGATTCTGTATTAATTCGGTCCTGTATTAATTAGATTCTGTATTAATTGGGTCCTGTATTAATTAGATTAGACGCCCCGGTGGAGGGAACTCTATTCAGAGTTGGTTCCCCGTCCCGCCGGGGATTTGAGTTGGAGAGTCCTCCACGGTGCACTGACACGGGAGAGTACTTGCCCCACTTCACGGACTCCCCCGCCACCTGCCCCTTCTGTGGCGAACGGGAGTCCGGGTACCATATTTATTTTAGCTGCGCCAGACTGCAGCCCCTCTTATCCACCCTGAGGGGCCTTCTCCTGCAGTTCTGGCTGCACTTTTCCCCTCACCTTTTTATTTTTGGGTCCCCAGTTTCCCGGAACAATAAGCCCAGGGATCTCCTCATCAACCTGCTCCTCCCAGTGGGCGTCAGGCGGGGGGCTCTGCTCGGTATACCCCATTTGGATTTTTTTACACTAACTCTCCTATTTTAGTGCACATTATTTTAATTTACTGTTGCACTAGATACCGGTTTATGTTATATTTTTGTTAGTCTGGTATTATTTTCTCACTGCGTTCTTAGGACCAGTGAGTTACCTGTTGGCTTTGCCGGCCAATCAGAACTACCAGATTAAATAGTCCTCCTCACCCAAATCTGCCCAGTAGCAGCCCTCGGCGCAGCAGCGCGAACACTAGTACGTGTGCGAACACTAATACTGGTACGTTATACCCACGTGTGACCTGGCTGTATAGGGTGGTAGTTTTACCCACGTGTGACCAGCCAGGTACTTTTACCCACGTGTGACCTGGCTATATAGGGTGGTACTTTTACCCACGTGTGACCTGGCTATATAAGGTGGTACTTTTACCCACGTGCGACCTGGCTATATAGGGTGGTACTTTTACCCACGTGTGACCTGGCTATATAGGGTGGTACTTTTACCCACGTGTGACCTGGCTATATAGGGTGGTACTTTTACCCACGTGCGACCTGGCTATATAGGGTGGTACTTTTACCCACGTGTGACCTGGCTATATAAGGTGGTACTTTTACCCACGTGCGACCTGGCTATATAGGGTGGTACTTTTACCCACGTGTGACCTGGCTATATAGGGTGGTACTTTTACCCACGTGTGACCTGGCTATATAAGGTGGTACTTTTACCCACGTGCGACCTGGCTATATAGGGTGGTACTTTTACCCACGTGTGACCTGGCTATATAGGGTGGTACTTTTACCCACGTGTGACCTGGCTGTATAAGGTGGTACTTTTACCCACGTGCGACCTGGCTGTATAGGGTGGTACTGTTACCCACGTGTCACCTGGCTATATAGGGTGGCACAGCATATAGCATCATGCTCACTAGTGGCAGCATGCACAGGGTGTGCATTAGGGTGGAAGTGTCACAGCAGCAATGTGGTGCAAATCACCCTATGTATTTCCTAGAAAGCGCTATCAGCCTGACCATGCAATAAGAAGATAGCTCGCGCTGCATGTCTCATATTCCAGGAAGTGTCATTTCCACCAGCACCGCACAAAGCTGTCACACCACAAACAATTAGCAAACTTAACCTGCAAACAACTGTGTTTTCTACGTTTTGGCTACACCATATTCAGTGTATATTGTGTGTGTTCTTACCCCTCTCCCGCTGCAGGGTTCATGCAAAGCCGCCATGCAGCAACTGTCACTGGTAACCTGCTAATGAATGAAGTATATGGGACTATCCATACTATAAAGTCATGAAAATGTCTCACCAGCCAGGCATACTTACCCAGTGGGGGAAGGGGAGGAGGGGGGGGGGGGGGCTGATAGCCTGGGGATGGGGGGGAGGCTAATAGCCTGGGGATGAAGGATGGGAGGCTGATAGCCTGGGGATGGGGAGGGGGGGCTGATAGCCTGGGGATGGGGGGGAGGCTGACAGCCTGGAGATGGGGGGGAGGCTGATAGCCTGGGGATGGGGTGGAGGCTGATAGCCTGGGGATGGGGGAGGCTGATTGCCTGGGGAAGGCTGATAGCCTGGAGATGGGGGGGGGGAAGGCTGATAGCCTGGGGATGGGGGGGAGGCTGATAGCTTTGGGATGGGGGGGAGGCTGATAGCCTGGGGATGGGGGGGGGAGGAGGCTGATAACCTGGGGATGGCTGATAGCCTGGGGATGGGGGGGGGAGGCTGATAACCTGGAGATGGGGGGGAGGCTGATAGCCTGGGGATGGGGGGGGGAGGCTGATAACCTGGAGATGGAGGGGGAGGCTGATAGCCTGGGGATGGGGAGGCTTATAGCTTTGGGATGGGGGGGGGGAGGCTGATAACCTGGGGATGTGGGGGGGGAGGCTGATAGCCTGGGGATGGGGAGGCTTATAGCTTTGGGATGGGGGGGTGGGGGGAAGGCTGATAACCTGGGGATGGAGATGGGAGGCTGATAGCCTGGGGATGGAGGTGGGAGGCTGATAGCCTGGGGATGGAGGTGGGAGGCTGATAGCCTGGGGATGGAGGTGGGAGGCTGATAGCCTGGGGATGGAGGTGGGAGGCTGATAGCCTGGGGATGGAGGTGGGAGGCTGATAGCCTGGGGATGGAGGTGGGAGGCTGATAGCCTGGGGATGGAGGTGGGAGGCTGATAGCCTGGAGATGGAGGTGGGAGGCTGATAGCCTGGGGATGGAGGTGGGAGGCTGATAGCCTGGAGATGGAGGTGGGAGGCTGATAGCCTGGGGATGGAGGTGGGAGGCTGATAGCCTGGGGATGGAGGTGGGAGGCTGATAGCCTGGGGATGGAGGTGGGAGGCTGATAGCCTGGAGATGGAGGTGGGAGGCTGATAGCCTGGGGATGGAGGTGGGAGGCTGATAGCCTGGAGATGGAGGTGGGAGGCTGATAGCCTGGAGATGGAGGTGGGAGGCTGATAGCCTGGGGATGGAGGTGGGAGGCTGATAGCCTGGGGATGGAGGTGGGAGGCTGATAGCCTGGGGATGGAGGTGGGAGGCTGACAGCCTGGGGATGGAGGTGGGAGGCTGATAGCCTGGGGATGGAGGTGGGAGGCTGATAGCCTGGGGACGGAGGTGGGAGGCTGATAGCCTGGGGATGGAGGTGGGAGGCTGATAGCCTGGGGATGGAGGTGGAAGGCTGACAGCCTGGGGATGGAGGTGGGAGGCTGATAGCCTGGGGATGGAGGTGGGAGGCTGATAGCCTGGGGATGGAGGTGGGAGGCTGATAGCCTGGGGATGGAGGTGGGAGGCTGATAGCCTGGGGATGGAGGTGGGAGGCTGATAGCCTGGGGATGGAGGTGGGAGGCTGATAGCCTGGGGATGGAGATGGGAGGCTGATAGCCTGGGGATGGAGGTGGGAGGCTGACAGCCTGGAGATGGCTGATAGCTTTGGGATGGGGTGGGGCTGATAGCCTGGGGATGGGGGGGGGAGGCTAATAGCCTGGGGATGAAGGAGGGGAGGCTGATAGCCTGGGGATGGGGGGGAGGCTGATAGACTGGAGATGGGGGGGAGGCTGATAGCCTGTGGATGGGGGGGGGGGAGGCTGATAGCCTGGGGATGGGGGGGGCTGATAGCCTGGGGGGCTGATATCCTGGGGATGGGGAGGCTGATAGCCTGGGGAAGGGGGAGGCTGATAGCCTGGGGAAGGCTGATAGCCTGGAGATGGGGGGGGGGGGGGAGGCTGATAGCTTTGGGATGGGGGGGAGGCTGATAGCCTGGGGATGGGGGGGAGGAGGCTGATAACCTGGGGATGGGGGGGGGGGGAGGCTGATAGCTTTGGGATGGGGGGGAGGCTAATAGCCTGGGGATGGGGGGGAGGAGGCTGATAACCTGGGGATGGGGGGGGGGGGGAGGCTGATAGCTTTGGGATGGGGGGGAGGCTGATAGCCTGGGGATGGGGGGGAGGAGGCTGATAACCTGGGGATGGTGGGGGAGGCTGATAACCTGGGGATGGGGGGGGGGGGGAGGCTGATAGCTTTGGGATGGGGGGGAGGCTGATAGCCTGGGGATGGGGGGGAGGAGGCTGATAACCTGGGGATGGTGGGGGAGGCTGATAACCTGGGGATGGGGGGGGGGGGCTGATAACCTCTGTAACCTTCTGAAAATACTTTTTACGCCTTTAAAAAAAATCATGGGATATGAGCACAAAATATAAAATATGAAAGACTTCTCTCCCCAGCATTAAGGTTTATTGCATTTGTATTGTTCTAACTATCCGTTTCTTATATAATGCTGAGAATGTATGCAGCGCTGTACATACAGTACAATTTCCCATGCACCATAAGTTACTGCTCCCAAGAGTTTACAATCTAATTCTTGTGCATGGGATATTAGCACTGTGCGGATCCTCCAGCTCTAAGCAGATTTCATTGGCAAAATTGTATTTTTAAGCACATTGGACACTAAGATCACAAAAAGGGTGTATGTGCCAGCAGGTACCTAAGTATAGGAGGAAGCAGGGGGAAGGGGCATTTACAAGTTGCGACACTGGGCAGCTTTTAACTTAAAACCGGCCAAAAGTGTGTTAAAGCCACTAATATTAGGCAAAAGATACAACCCATCACACCGCCAACTTGTAAGACTTTGAATTGGGGGGGGTGGGGGGTGCCAGAAAAAAGTTACAATGCTAATCACACACTTTAGTGCCTCTCAAATGAATGCCATGCTAATATATATATAAATGTATTTATTTAGCGCCAACCGTGTACACTTTACAAAATACAATACAGGCATGGGTGCTGGTAGTAGAGGTTACGCGGGGGAGGGGGTGCTCTGTGTGCTGTGCGCTGTGTGAGATGCTGTGTGTGTGCTGTTCGCTGTGTGTGCGTTGTGTGCTTTGAGCGCTGTGAGCTGTGTGTGAATGCTCTGCGCTGTGTGTGCTGTGTGAGTGCTCTGCGCTGTTTGTGTGTGCTGTGTGTTGCTGTGTGAGGTGTGAGTGCTGTGTGCAAGCAGTAAGCTGTGTGCTGTGTGAGTGCTCTGCGCTGTGTGTGTGTGCTGTGCAAGCAGTAAGCTGTGCGCTGTGTGTGCACTGTGCGCTGTGTAAGTGCTCTGCGTGCGCTGTGTGTGCTCTGTGTGAGTGAGCCGAGTGTGAGCTGTGTGTACTGTGTGCGCGCGCGTTGAGTGTGTGCTGTGCGTGAGCTGTGTGCATGCTCTGTGTGCGCTGTGAGCACGCTGTGTGTGCGCGCGCGCTGTGTGTGCTGTGTGTGTGCGCGCTGTGAGTGTGTGTGTGTGCATCCTCTGTGAGCTCTGTGTGCACACTGTGTGCTGTGTGTGTGCGAGCTGTGTGCTGTGTACTATGTGCGCGCTGTGTATTGTGTGTGCTGTGTGTGCTGCGTGTGCACTGTGTGTGGTGTGAGCTGTGTGCACTCTGCATGCTGTGTGTGCGTGCTGTATGTGTGCGTGCTTTGGGTGAGCTGTGTGTGCTCACTGTGTGTGCTGTGTGTGTGTACCGTGTGTGAGCGCTGTGTGTCCTCTGCGCTGTGTATGAGCTGTGTACGCTGTGTGCGAGCTGTGTATGAGAGTGCTGTATATGTGCTGTGAGCGTGCGCTGTGTGTCATCTGTGCATGCTGTGTGCGCGCGCTGGATGTTCTGCGCTGTGTGTGAGCTGTGCATGGTGTGTGCGAGCTGTGTGCACGCCGTGTGCTGTGTGTGCATGCTGTGTGCTATGTGCGTGCACGCTGTGTGAGAGCTGTGTGTGGTGTGTGAGCGTTGTGTGTGGTGTTCTGTGTGCGCAGTGTGTGTGTTTGTGTGTGTGCTGTGCGGCCTGTGCGCTGTGTGTGCGTTCTGTGTGAGCTGTGTGTGTGTGTTCTGTGTGAGCTGTGTGTGCGCGTTCTGTGTCTGTGTTCTGTGAGCTGTGTGTGCGAGCTGTGTGCGTGGTGTGCCCGCTGTGTGCTGTGTGCGTGTTGGTTGTGTCTGTGTGTGTTTGCTTTGTGTGTGTGCACTTTGTGTGTGCGAGCTTTGTGCGCACTGTGTGTGCACACTGTGTATGCTGTGTGTTTTGTGCACGCTATGTGTGCACTTTGTGTGTTGTGTGTGCTTTGTGCGAGCTTTGTGCACGCGGTGTTTGTGCTTTGTGTGCATGCTGTGTTTGTGCTTTCTGTGCACTGTGTGTGGTGTGTGTGCACTTTGCGAGCTGTGTGCTGTGTACTTTGTGAGCTGTGTGTGCTGTGTGTGAGACCTATAGCAGGGCCCCTGCTTTTTTGTTAGCTAGAGAGAGTGAGAGCGGAAAAAAACTTTGAAGTTACGTCTGGCCAGCTGCTGCTCTACATAATAACACGAGCTGCAGGGCGAGCGTGCGTCACTCACCCCGAGAGGCGCAGGGGGGGAGAGGAGCCGAGCTGCCGGGCGAGCTTGCGTCACTCACCCCGAGAGGCGCAGGGGGGGAGAGGAGCCGAGCTGCCGGGCGAGCTTGCGTCACTCACCCCGAGAGGCGCAGGGGGGGAGAGGAGCCGAGCTGCCGGGCGAGCTTGCGTCACTCACCCCGAGAGGCGCAGGGGGGGAGAGGAGCCAAGCTGCAGGGCGAGCTTGCGTCACTCACCCCGAGAGGCGGAGGAGGGGAGAGGAGCCGAGCTGCAGGGCGAGCTTGCGTCACTCAGCCAGAGAGGCGCAGAGGGGACAGGAGCCGAGCTGCCGGGCGAGCTTGCGTCACTCACCCCGAGAGGCGCAGGGGTAACAGGAGCCGAGCTGCAGGGCGAGCTTGCGTCACTCACCCCGAGAGGCGCAGGGGGGAGAGGAGCCGAGCTGCCGGGCGAGCTTGCGTCACTCACCCCGAGAGGCTCAGGGGGGACAGGAGCCGAGCTGCTGGGCGAGCTTGCGTCACTCACCCCGAGAGGCGCAGGGGGGGGAGGAGCCGAGCTGCAGGGCGAGCTTGCGTCACTCCGCCCGAGAGGCGCAGGGGGTCAGGAGCCGAGCTGCAGGGCGAGCCTGCGTCACTCAGCCCGAGAGGCGCAGGAGGGGAGAGGAGCCGAGCTGCCGGGCGAGCTTGCGTCACTCACCCCGAGAGGCGCAGGGGTAACAGGAGACGAGCTGCCGGGCGAGCTTGCGTCACTCAGCCCGAGAGGCGCAGGGGGGACAGGAGCCGAGCTGCCGGGCGAGCTTGCGTCACTCACCCCGAGAGGCACAGGGGGGGGAGGAGCCGAGCTGCAGGGCGAGCTTGCGTCACTCACCCCGAGAGGCGCAGGGGGGGGAGGAGCCGAGCTGCAGGGCGAGCTTGCGTCACTCACCCTGAGAGGCGCAGGGGGGGGAGGAGCCGAGCTGCAGGGCGAGCTTGCGTCACTCCGCCCGAGAGGCGCAGGGGGTCAGGAGCCGAGCTGCCGGGTGAGCTTGCGTCACTCACCCCGAGAGGCGCAGGGGTGACAGGAGCCGAGCTGCCGGGCGAGCTTGCGTCACTCACCCCGAGAGGCGCAGGGGTAACAGGAGCCGAGCTGCAGGGCGAGCTTGCGTCACTCACCCCGAGAGGCGCAGGGGGGAGAGGAGCCGAGCTGCCGGGCGAGCTTGCGTCACTCACCCCGAGAGGCGCAGGGGGGGGAGGAGCCGAGCTGCAGGGCGAGCTTGCGTCACTCCGCCCGAGAGGCGCAGGGGGTCAGGAGCCGAGCTGCAGGGCGAGCCTGCGTCACTCAGCCCGAGAGGCGCAGGAGGGGAGAGGAGCCGAGCTGCCGGGCGAGCTTGCGTCACTCACCCCGAGAGGCGCAGGGGTAACAGGAGACGAGCTGCCGGGCGAGCTTGCGTCACTCACCCCGAGAGGCGCAGGGGGGGGAGGAGCCGAGCTGCAGGGCGAGCTTGCGTCACTCACCCCGAGAGGCGCAGGGGGGGGAGGAGCCGAGCTGCAGGGCGAGCTTGCGTCACTCACCCCGAGAGGCGCAGGAGGGGACAGGAGCCGAGCTGCCGGGTGAGCTTGCGTCACTCCGCCAGAGGCGCAGGGGGGGACATGAGCCGAGCTGCCGGGTGAGCTTGCGTCACTCAGCAAGAGAAGCGCAGGGGGGACAGGAGCCGAGCTTGCGTCACTCAGCCAGAGAGGCGCAGGGGGGGACAGGAGCTGAGCTGCCGGGTGAGCTTGCGTCACTCAGCCAGAGAGGCGCAGGGGGGGACAGGAGCTGAGCTGCCGGGTGAGCTTGCGTCACTCAGCCAGAGAGGCGCAGGGGGGACATGAGCTGAGCTGCCGGGTGAGCTTGCGTCACTCAGCCAGAGAGGCGCAGGAGGGGAGAGGAGCTGAGCTGCCGGGTGAGCTTGCGTCACTCAGCCAGAGAGGCGCAGGGGGGACATGAGCTGAGCTGCCGGGTGAGCTTGCGTCACTCAGCCAGAGAGGCGCAGGGGGGACATGAGCTGAGCTGCCGGGTGAGCTTGCGTCACTCAGCCAGAGAGGCGCAGGGGGGGACAGGAGCTGAGCTGCCGGGTGAGCTTGCGTCACTCAGCCAGAGAGGCGCAGGGGGGACAGGAGCTGAGCTGCCGGGTGAGCTTGCGTCACTCAGCCAGAGAGGCGCAGGGGGGGACATGAGCCGAGCTGCCGGGTGAGCTTGCGTCACTCAGCCAGAGAGGCGCAGGGGGGACATGAGCTGAGCTGCCGGGTGAGCTTGCGTCACTCAGCCAGAGAGGCGCAGGGGGGGACAGGAGCTGAGCTGCCGGGTGAGCTTGCGTCACTCAGCCAGAGAGGCGCAGGAGGGGAGAGGAGCACAGCCCTGCAGCCCCCACACATTGGAGAGGAGGAGCAGGAGGATAGTGAAAGTCACTACACATTGCAGGAGGGTGGAGAAGAGGGGAGGGGGGGAGGAGGAGAGAGGGGGGGGGAGGAGGAGAGAGGGGGGGGAGGAGGAGAGAGGGGGGGGGAGGAGGAGGGGGGGAGGAGGAGAGGGGGGGAGGAGGAGAGGGGGGAAGGAGGAGAGAGGAAGGGGGGGAGTGAAAGTCACTAGCACTGGGCACACACAGGAGAATGGAGCTGCTGTGCTGCGAGGCGGACGCTGTCCGGAGAGCGCAGACTGACCCGGCGCTGCTCTTTGATGACCGCGTTTTGCACAATTTGTTGACTGTAGAGGAGCGCTATCTGCCGCAATGTTCCTACTTCAAATGCGTGCAGAAGGATGTGCAGCCCTTCATGCGCAGGATGGTGGCAACGTGGATGCTGGAGGTTGGTATACATATAATGTGCCCTAGTCACAGCTGTGTGTGTGTTGTGTGTGTGTGTGTACACACTCATATATATCGGTGCTCATGGCAGGACCTAGCTTTGGCTTCTTGCAGGACCCTCTGACAGCCCCCACCTTGGCTGCAGGACCCTCTGACAGCCCCCACCTTGGCTGCAGGACCCTCTGACAGCCCCCACCTTGGCTGCAGGGACCCTCTGACAGCCCCCCACCTTGGCTGCAGGGACTGTGACAGCCCCCACCTTGGCTGCAGGGACTGTGGACAGCCCCCACCTTGGCTGCCAGGACCCTCTGACAGCCCCCACCTTGGCTGCAGGGACCCTCTGACAGCCCCCACCTTGGCTGCAGAAACCCTCTGACAGCCCCCACCTTGGCTGCAGGGACTGTGACAGCCCCCACCTTGGCTGCAGGACCCTCTGACAGCCCCCACTTGGCTACAGGACTGTGACAGCCCCCACCTTGGCTGCAGGACCCTCTGACAGCCCCCACCTTGGCTGCAGGGACCCTTTGACAGCCCCCACCTTGCTGCAGGGACCCTCTGACAGCCCCCACCTTGGCTGCAGGAACCCTCTGACAGCCCCACCTTGGCTGCAGGGACTGTGACAGCCCCCACCTTGGCTGCAGGGACCCTCTGACAGCCCCCACCTTGGCTGCAGGAACCCTCTGACAGCCCCCACCTTGGCTGCAGGGACTGTGACAGCCCCCACCTTGGCTGCAGGAACCCTCTGGCAGCCCCCATCTTGGCTGCAGAAACCCTCTGACAGCCCCCACCTTGGCTGCA
The DNA here is from genome assembly GCF_040206685.1 of Ascaphus truei. Lineage (NCBI taxonomy): Eukaryota > Metazoa > Chordata > Amphibia > Anura > Ascaphidae > Ascaphus > Ascaphus truei. Next base: position 309,124,571 of record NC_134487.1, on the reverse strand, counting down.
GGAACTGTGACAGCCCCCACCTTGGCTGCAGGACCCTCTGACAGCCTCCACCTTGGCTGCAGGACCCTCTGACAGCCCCCACCTTGGCTGAAGGGACTATGACAGCCCCCACCTTGGCTGCAGGGACTATGGACAGCCCCCGCCTTGGCTGCAGGACCCTCTGACAGCCCCCGCCTTGGCTGCAGGACCCTCTGACAGCCCCCACCTTGGCTGCAGGACCCTCTGACAGCCCCCACCTTGGCTGCAGGACCCTCTGACAGCCCCCACCTTGGCTGCAGGACCCTCTGACAGCCCCCACCTTGGCTGCAGGGACTATGACAGCCCCCACCTTGGCTGCAGGACCCTCTGACAGCCCCCACCTTGGCTGCAGGGACTCTCTGACAGCCCCCCACCTTGGCTGCAGGGACTATGACAGCCCCCACCTTGGCTGCAGGGACTATGACAGCCCCCACCTTGGCTGCAGGGACTATGACAGCCCCCACCTTGGCTGCAGGACCCTCTGACAGCCCCCACCCACCTTGGCTGCAGGACCCTCTGACAGCCCCCACCTTGGCTGCAGGAGCCCCTGACAGCACCCACCCTTGCTGCAGGACCCTCTGACCCCCACCTTGGCTGCAGGAGCCTCTGACAGCCCCCACCTTGGCTGCAGGGACCCTCTGACCCCCCACCTTGGCTGCAGGAGCCTCTGACAGCCCCCACCTGGCTGCAGGACCCTCTGACCCCCCACCTTGGCTGCAGGACCCTCTGACCCCCCACCTTGCTGCAGGACCCTCTGACCCCCCACCTTGGCTGCAGGAGCCTCTGACAGCCCCCACCTTGGCTGCAGGAGCCTGCATTTCCAGGCGGACTGTATTCTTTGCTGGTTTTTCTTTCTTCTAGCAATATATCACATTGTCTGCAGAGATTGGTGTGTTGTACGTTGGAAGATTGTGGCTTTTATGTTACATGCAATAATTGAACAGGCTACATACGTTTAATGCAATATATACATACCCGGGTGCATTAACTGAAAAGGATTAGGAATAAAGGGAAACAGTAGCAGCACCCCAGGACTTGGTGAAAAGTGAAAAAAATGTATTATAAAAGGTTTAACTGTTGTAATAAATATTTTTCACTTTAACACGTTCGTGTGTGTGTGTGTGTGTGTGTGTGTATAGAGAGAGATAGTGTATGTATATATATACACACACACACACACACACACACACACACACACACACACACACACACACACACACACACACACACACACACACACACACACACACACACACACACCACACACACACACACACACACACACACACACACACTTGGGCCAATATTTACTCGCCCGGGGGTTAATCACTCGCCCGGGGCCAGCAAATGTATAGGTTTGTCGAACACTGTATATATATTATATATATATATATTATATATATATATATATATATATATATATATATATATATATATATATATATATATATATATATAGCGCAACTGTAAATATTCCTGTATATTCATTTGCATGTCTTAGACAGGTCTGCAACCCTGTCTTTCACCATTATCACCCAGCACACATGCACTTCCACTGCAGCAAGGGATTCTGGAAATGACATGCAAATGAGCACACAGTGCCACCTTTTATCTCATGCTCACATTACATGAGCAACCCTTAGGCCAGTGCATGCTGCTTTAGACACAGCTTTTAAGCAAGGGCTTGGGAGATGCAAAGCCAGTAAACCCACTCACCAGACATGTTTCAACCTTGATGGGTATCATCAGTGTGAGGTTGATTGCTGTATTTGCTCAAATGAGATAAGAGTCGGTAATTACAGTTGCTTTATGCTTTACTGTGGAGGGTTTTAGTCGCTTTTTTTACCCACCATAACCTTAATAAGTGTGGTGTATATATGTATATATATATATATATATATATATATATATATATATATATATATATATATATATAGTTAGTGTGTGTGTATGTATGTGCGTATAGTGAGTGTGAGTATGTATGTATGGTGCGTACTATATATATATATATTAGTGTGTGTGTCTTTATATATGCATGTATATATATATATAATATATATGTATGTGCGTATATAGAGAGTGTGAGTGTGGAAAGGCGCATGAGTGTTGCTGATTGTTTTCACCAAGTAATGTTGGAGGAAAATAACTATTTAAAAAGTGGTATAAAAAGTTTGGCTGCTGAATGAGAGAAGGGAGGTGAAGTTATTATTGAAGAAGCCCTGTGGGGATCCCTGTGCCAAGTTGGGGATCCCTGTGCAATGTGGGGGAATCTGGAGCCCTGTGGAGCTCTCTGGTGCCCTGTGGGCTCTCTGGTGCCCTGTGGGTGGTCCCCTGTGCAATGTGGGGGTCTCCTGTGCAATGTTGGGGTCTCTGGTGCCCTGTGCCATGTGGGGGTCTCTGGTGCCCTGTGCCATGTGGGGGTCTCTGGTGCCCTGTGCCATGTGGGGGTCTCTGGTGCCCTGTGCCATGTGGGGGTCTCTGCTGCCCTGTGCCATGTGGGGGGTCTCTGGTGCCCACATATACAGAGGCTCTGGGCTTTTCCTTCCCCTTTCTTTCGGTTGTTTTCTTAATTTTATTTTGACATGTAATGCTTTTTAGAGGAGAACAGTAATAATAATATTAATATATATTTCTTACTCCATGGTGGTAACCCCATTTGCCTCGGGGTTTAGGGGAAGGTAGGGGACATGCA